>NW_023504463.1:0-42519 GCF_004664715.2 Peromyscus leucopus | reverse complement strand
TTGTCAGGGCAGGAGGAGATAGACAGTCACTTCAATCAGGAAAACTGAATGTAAACATTTAAAAAATATATTGGACCATAACAGACACTATGTATTACTTACTCCAAGTGAGTCAAACACCCAGAGTCAATATTTAAAAATAAAAGTGTTTACAAGAAAACACAGGACGAAAAATTCACAGCCACACATGCAGTAATGACTTCTGTACAATAACATGCAAAACACAGGCAGGAGTAGAAAAACATAGGAATCTATCCATGGGGAGTTTTTTTTTTTTTTTTTTTTTTTTTCAGGTGAGTAAAACTGTCCATTTCTGAGGGTTTATACCAGGTGAGTTTGAAATCACCTGGTAGTCAACCTCCTAGTCATGTTGTCCAAGAGTTTCTAGATTGAGTTAGTAGGTTGGAGAGATACATGCTGGCTCTAGGTTGCACTATTCCATGGGCTGGTATTTTAGACTGAATGAGAAGGAGCTATTAAGCTGAGCAGCACCAATCTTTTCTCTTTCCTGACTCTGGACACAGGGTGACCAGTTGTCCATCACTTCTGCCGCCTCGATTCCCCATCATGATGCTCTTTACCTTTGTCTGTGAACCATACAACCTCCTTTCCTTTGAGTTGTTATTATCTTGTATTTTGTCAAAGCAATGAGAAAAGTAACCTCTGCAGCACTGAGCAGAAGAAAATACTTGACAGTCATAAAATATACAGGTAACTCTTCTAACCCCACAATGACAGCCTGCTAATGAAAAGAGCCATGAATTGCACATACATGTCTACAAAGAAACATACAAATTTTCAATGAGCAGTTTAATAGTGCTCATCACCATTAGTCACTAGGAACATTTAAATGAAATCTACCATCAGATGTTAGTTCTGCAGATCTTGTTGCCTAATATTAAAACAAAATAAGCACAACAAATGTTGGTGAAGATTCAATAATTTAGAGCCTCATCTTAATGTTACAAGAATATTAATGTCAACACTTGTTGGGAAGCTGAGGAGAGTCTACACAAAAAATAAATAAATAAATAAATAAATAAATAAATAAATAAATAAATAAAAACCAGAGCTAAAGATGTAGCTTGATGATAGAGCATTTTCGTAAGAGTTTAAGACACCAAGTTGGATACTCAGAATCACAAAATTAATATATTAATTGTCATAAGATTGAATATGTATACACTTTATGGTACCTTATTTCTAGTAGATAAAAACATGGAAGGAAACTGAATGCCTTTTCATTAATAGATAAGCAAAATATAATACATAAAAATTTCTAGTCTTAAAGAGGAATGAGATTTTATTTTTCTTTACACTTCTGCAATATTCCTTCGTGTATACATACCACATTTTCAATATCCAATTATCATGTGATAGACAGTCCATTGTGATGAGAGAAGCACTGAATGTTAATGCACAGTTATCACAATTGAAAGATGTAAACTCCTTTGGAGACATACCTAGAAGCAATATCACTAGTCATATGGTAGATGAGTTTCTACTTTGTTGAGAAACCTCCAGACTGTTTTCCACATTGGCAGCACCAGTCTACACTCACATCAACAGTTTAAGTTTTCACATTGGCTGCACTGGTCTACAGTGTGTAAGGGTTTTCCCAACCCCACATCCATGGAAGCCTTTGCTGCCTTTGTGTTCCTGACAATGACCATTCTGGCTGATGAGAAATGGAAAGTTAAAGGAGGTTTAGTCTGCATTCATAGCTCAGGATATTGAATACTTTTAAAATATTTTACATTTGTATTTTTCTTTTGATAACAGTTCAATAACTCATTTTTCTTTTATTTTTTCATATAATATATGATGATTATGGTTTCTCCTCCCCCAACTCCTTCCTGGTTATTATTACCTCAATCCATATCCTTTCTTGTTCTCTTTCCCTAGAAAACAAACAGGCATCTCAAATAAAATAAAACAAAATAACTTGAATAGGAAACAACAAACAAAGTAACAGAAAGAAAAGAGCCAGCTGGGCAGTGGTGACACATGCCTTTAATCCCAGCACTCGGGAGGCAGAGCCAGGCAGATCTTTGTGAGTTCAAGGCCACCCTGGGCTACCAAGTGAGTTCCAGGAAAGGCACAAAGCTACACAGAGAGACCCTGTCTTGGAAAAAAGAGCCAAAGAAAAAGCACAAGAAATATACAGAGATGCAGAGACACACATATTTACACACACATGCAGACCATCAAGTATGGGTATATATTATCTAAAAAAAATTATGTTTTCCTAAATGTTTGTTTCTGCTCTAACACTATGGGTCTTCTAATAGTTCCAGTTCAATCAAAATTTAAAGCTGACTTTGGAGTTGTAGAATGGCTCTCTCCTTCTTTAAACTCAAGCATGGTGTTAAAAGGAAAATGCAAACTCCGTGTATCATGCCAGAAGAAAAGAGCCATCTTCTGCTAAGGGACAGGAGAAAAGCCAAATTAATTAAGGGACTATCTTATTACTAATCTCAACTCTTTGATTCTATTCTGATTTTTTAAACTTTTCTTAAAGTATAAATTTTATATCAAAATTTACAAGATTCATATATATAGATATATATATATATATACATTTTAAACTTTGTTAAGATATGAATGGTCATATAGAGTACTAACTAATTCTAGAAAAAAGGCTACAATTAGCTGCATATATATGTCTTTGTGTTCAAGTCTCTTATCAGTTTTCTGCAGGAAATCATGGCCAGGCCTAACATCAACTGAAGTCTCCAGGAAAAAGATGGGGCCCCACAACAACAACAATTTCACGTGGACAATAATAATATCACTAAGCTGACAAACATCATCTACAGATCAGCTTTGAACTACAAGTTGCTCAGAGCAATTTTAAGAATACGATGCCCACATTCCCAAAGAGGTGGTGTGGGGCGGGTGGTTTTTTTGTTTTTTTAAATGGGTTTTGGGTCTGGGATAATTTTCATTATTTAGGGGGGTTGGTTACAAGTTATTGTCAAGGGTTAGGAAAAAGGCTAAGCAAAGGAGATTAGATTTAAGGTTCTTGTTTAAAAAAGAAAGAAAGAAAGAAAAGAAAAAGACAATTACTAGTTTTAAATACTTTACATTGGATTGTATTGTTTTATATTGTATACAAATTATATATATTGAAATTGATGTTGTTAGAAAATGCTATATGTATATTTCTAATTGTACTTATATCGTTCATTTAACAATGTAATGCAATTTTCTGATCCTTGAATGTTATTATTACCAACTATTAGGATATAAAGAAATGAAAGTTAGTAGTTAGACATTACAATAGAACTTGTAGTCATATTAGATATGTTTTAAAAATTGAGCAGATATATTTTAGATAGACAGGTCATCTTCAAACCCTTCAGAGATCTACAGAATATGGCATTTAAAATGTTTTAATAACTTAGAAAATTTTTCTTTTTTGAGACATGTCGGCTCCTAGCAGTTACCAATCTACTTCAGAGAAAATATGGGCATTGAAGAAACTGCATATGGAGTTAACTTTTATTGTGGCAAAAGTTAGCCACTGGACAACAAAGTATCCTTGAATCAACAGGACAAAATGGACAGACAGGACACGAAACAAAGGACTACTGATTCTTGCCAAAACAAGTGTGGTTATGGCTTTATCAAAAGGCATCTTCTGAGGCCAGGACAATATGGCACCATCCCCGAAGTGGCCTTCACAATTTGGAAAAGGTACAGTGCCCTTTTCTTCGAAGGCAGCTGAACAGGCAGTGACTCGTTCTGCCTTCCTGTTCTTTCTTTTCTCCTCTCTGTTAGTCCTGCCTATACTTCCTGCCTAGCCACTGGCTGATCAGTATTTTATTTATTGACCAATCAGAGCAACACATTTGCCATACAGAACATCCCACAGCAACTTGTCCTTTGTTGACCTCTGTTATTCTTCTGTGTTCTCACCCAAAATGTTGATGAGCTTTATATCAGAGAAGAACATTATTTCCTACAGAGGGTGCATGACCCAGCTTTTCTTTTTTATTTTTTTCCTGCATTTCTGAGTGTTATGTGCTGACCTCAATGGCCCATGATCACTATGTGGCCATCCGCAATCCACTCTTGTATAACATTGTCATGTCTCCTAAATTATGTTTGATCCTTATGTTTGGCTCATACATGATGGCATTTTCTGATGCTCTGGCTCACACTGTGTGCATGCTGAGACTGACCTTCTCTGATGCAAACACTACTACTTCTGTGACATTCTCCCTTTGCTCTAGCTCTCTTCACCAGCGCCTCTGGCAATGAACTGGAGATTTTTGTTGTTATGGGTACCAACATAATTGTGCTCACTATAATCATCTTTATTTCTTATGGTCTCCTCCTCTCCAGTATTTTCCATATCAGCTCTACTGAGGGCAAGACCAAGGCCTTCAACACCTGTAGTTGCCACATAATTGCTGTTTCTCTGTTCTTTGCATTGGCACATTTATGTACCTCAGACCATCTTCTGTCATGCCAATGTAGGAAGGTAAAATTTCTTCTGTCTTTTATACCAATACAGCTCCTCTGCTGAATCCCTTAATATACAGCTTGAGGAACAAAGATGTTAAAGGTGCCTTGAGAAAGACACTGAGTAAGAGAAAGTGTTGATATGAAAGATTGTCTTTGTCATGTACTTACAGGACTTGGAAGTTCAGTTTCATTAGTTCCATTTGTGTGGCCAATATCTTTCCCTTTTTCGTTGTTGCTGTTAATAGGGTGAAGAAAATTTGAGTCTCTTTTCAGTAATTTATTTCTACTTTTTAAAGATAATGACATCCATTCTTTACCACTGTCATGCCTAATTTATCTTTTTCTTTCACATGTATATTAAGAATTTTAGTGGAGAAATTTATGTATATGAAAGTATAATGATTTTCACCTTTTCTTCCTGTATAGAAAGGTTAATATTTGATAACGACCACATTGTGCTATGTGTCAAGGAAGTAGGGGAAATCACATAACACTGGCCTGCAGAAACTTTTGGTTACAGTATGTTTGTACTCAGGTCATTCCATCCTCCACTGGAGGATCCCCCTCTACAAAGCAGAGATAGAAGGCTCCACAGTAGAATTCCAGTTGCACACTCATATATGAAATCATTGTGAATTAAACATTTTCAGGAAAGAGCCCTCTTAGTTAATTTGTTAATTTGAGTCTTTTATTTTTTCTGGAGTAGTAGGCATGCTTTTTTTTTTTGAGCCTGACTGACTAAAATGGGGAGTTTAAACTTCAAAGTAGTATTTGGAGAATAAGCTAAGTTATGATAATGTTCTCCAATGAATAATATGCTTATTTCTTACTCTTTTGAGAAAAGGGCAAAACATTACTATTCTTAAGAAAATAAATCTGATGTTATCAAACTACAATTTAAACATTTTAAAGGTGACTTGTAAATATTTTGCTATTATTTAATTTTTCTAAACTTCATTACATATCTTGACATTTTGAAATTTAGCATAAGTAATCCACTCGTCTATTATCTTGGTCTCTTATCATTATTAAATCCTTGATTTAAACTTCAGGAAAACTATCCAATTATCCATCTGAAACCAATATTAACCTGCTTCATTTTTTTTAAAATTTTATTCATGCACATATTTACATATATTATATATAAAATGTGTATAAATGTAGGAAAATATTGTTTTGTGTTTTTTCTTGCTTATCATTTTTATTTTTAAAAATGTTTTCATGTGCATGTATGTGTGCTTGTATGAGATTAGGTGCACTATAGGCATGTAGGAGCCCACAGAGACCGGAAGAGGGCACGAGAAGTACAGGACTAGAGTTTCTTAATACTGTGAACTTCCATGTGGATTCACTGAACTGAACACAAGTCTTCTGTAAGAGCAGTAAATGCTTTCAACAACTGAGCCACGTCTCTTGCCCTAATAAAATTATTTTTTTTGTTGAAGGAAAAGTGTATTTAGAGAGTAATATCTTTGTTATTTTGTAGCTTATGCATTTTGTAATCATTTGGCTATGTTTTCCTCTTTCTGACTGTATTATACCATCCTTTTTTGTCCAATACTTATGAGTCCTATCTTCCTGAAAATACTGTTGTATTGCTAAGACTTGAAGAGAGTTTTATTTATGGGTTTCCATTACATTGTTTAGTTTTCCCTGTTGTAACATGTGTTCAACTTATTATTAATTCACACACACACACACACACACATATATATATATATATGAATAAAGTTCAACTGAAAGCTAATTCTTTTTTTTTTAGAAAAATTGGTCTTTATATATTTGTAGTGAGAAATCCTGAGAATGTGTATTAAAGAAAAGAAAATGGATGAAAGGAATATTCCAATGCCACCCACCACATAAGAGAATGTATAACCAAATAGAGTAAAAAATATTAATACTCATTTTAGCATAACAGACAATGGTAATGAAGGGTCATGTTTACTGAGAATTTTGATGTATCACCAGAATCACCATGTTTTAAATGATCTAGTTGAAATTCCACAATTACCAGGTCTACAAAGTGCAGGTATTGCCTTGTCCTTCCCTGAAGGGTTTTATAATTTGATATTTGTGGGAAAAGTAGATATTGACTTTAAATGTATCCTTGTTAGAGTTTCCAGGCATTTAGAAATGGACATATTTATTTATTTTATTATTTATCTATCATCATCTATTATCAAAGTCTTTATTTTAAAAATAAAAAATAATAGCTTTATCATAAACACATGGGAATAAAACAAATAACATGCTGAAATTAACCAGACCCAAAGTCTAAATATCTCAATAAACTTCTATACAGTTAGAGTAGGCATTTTGAAGCTACAGATCTTTACACTGGCTTTTATCTTTTTACTTTTGAATATAGAATATATTTTGATCTACTAATGCACAACTAAAAATGAAAAAAATATGATAGGATTAGAACTATGCTTTGCATCTATCATCTTTAAATCTGTCTACATTGAACTAAAAGTCTGGGACCACTTTTCATTATGTTCTAGAGGGTATTTACTCATGCATGGGTTATAAAAAGACTAATGGTGTCTTCTTAAATGCAAGAGAGTTTAATTTGCCCCATTTCACCAGCAGGCAAGCCAGTGGGAGACCTGTAAGTATCAGGATTTCTTCCCTATCTGTAAAATGAAAACAAGTTTGGGAGAGACTGATGGAGGTTATCTACTCCTGTTTCAGTCTGTCATCCTAGCATCTTGAGAGGACAACTCCTAGGTTCTGTGACAGTTGTACTGGTGGCATTCTGATTTGATCAACTAAATTTTCCTTAATATACTAAAACAAAGAGGCAATTTTGAGTAGCTACTGGGATTCATCAGATTTAAAAACTGAAGCTCTGATGTTTTATTTGAAACACATTTTTAAAATGTATTGTCTTGCAAATTTTACTGTGTATAATCAATGTATGTGATATTGTGTTACCTAAGAACATGTTCATGCAAGAACATGTTTTGCATGCATCACATTCCCCTGTACTTTTCTATCTTACCTTCTCCACCACTCCTTCTCTTCTTAGTCCTTTCCATTCCCTTGAAAAGTTTCATTTCTACTTTCATGTTATATGCAGACACAGTTTCATATATGTATATAAAATCCAAGAATCACAAATGAGAGAAAAATATATGCCATTTTCCTTTCTGAGAAAGTCTTAATTTGCCAGAATGATTATGTACAGTTGTATCTATTTTCCTGCAAATGATATAACTTTGCTTTCCTTTATGGCTGAAAACTTTCTTTTCCGTAAATGTGCCACATTTTCATCAGCCATTTCTCTGCTGTTGGACATTTAGTTTCGTCTATACCATAACTGTTATGACTGGCTCTGCAATAAACACTGGTATACAGGTATCTCTATGACATATTGGCTTGGAATCCTTCAAATGAGTGCCTAGGAGTCATGGATCTTATTATAGAGTTGTTTTGGGGATTTTGAGAAACTTCCATGCTCATTCTGTGTTGGCTAGACTAGCTTACTATTCACATCAGCTGTGAATAAGGATTTCTTTTTGTCCATAAACTTGCCAATATCTGAACTTTTTATTCTTTGTATTTTTGTAAATAAAAACCATGTATTATTTTAAATATAGAAATACAGCTTACACGTTAAATAACATTATAATAGAAAATTTTGACATAGTTTCAAAGAAAAGCAAGGGAATTCTTTTTCAGGTTAACAATAGCCCCCCATTTTTTTTATTCTTCTCTCATGCAACACATCCAAACCACAGCCTCCCCTTCACCCACTTCCTCCCGTTTTTCTCCCTCTACCATCTCTCCTAAATCCACTACTGCTCCATTTCTCCTCAGAAAAGAGCAGGCTTCCCAGACATTGCAACCAAACACAACATAACAAGATGCACTGACTATCTCTGGTCTAGTTGTAATAACACATCCAGCATATGCCTAACCTAGCAGCAAATACTCTCACATCAGACACAGAGCAAAAAGGAAGTCACATGCCCAGGTCACAATGCAAAACTACTAAGGATATGAGAGACCAAAACAGAATGCTACACACAAATCCACTAGTATTACCAATGAGAATATTATAGAAGAACCCCAAAACACAGAATTTATTTATTTATTTATTATTAAGAAATTTTCTGTTCATTTTACATACCAAATACAGGTGCCTCTCTTCTCACTCCTCCTGTCCCCAAGCCTCCAAGCCCCCAACAAATGCTCCATTCCCACCTCCTTCAAGGCAAGGACTCTCACGAGGAGTAGGCAGAGCTGAACAACATTCAGTTGAGGTAGGTCCAACCCTGCCCCCAAACCAAAGCTGTGTAATGTGTCCCACCATAGGCACTGGGCTTCAAAAAGCTCACTCATACAGAAGGGATGTGTCCTGATTCCATGGCCAGGGGCCCCTTTGTAGGTCAAGCTAAACAACTGCAGAGGGCCTAGTCCAGACACATGGAGGCTTGACAACTATTGGTCCACAGTTCATGAGTTCCCACTAGTTTGATTTGATTGCCTCTGTACATTTTCCCATCATGATCTTGATGCCCCTTGTTCATAGAATCCACTTCCCTCTCTTCCACTGGATACCTGGAACTCAGCCTGGTGCTTGACTGTAGATCTCTGCACTTGCTTCTATCATTTACTCAATAGAAAGTGGCCCTATGACAACACTTAGGGTATTCACCAATGTAATTACTGGAGTAGGCCAGTTCATCTACCTTCTCCATTATTGCTAGTAGTCTAAGATGGGGTCATCCTTGTAGATCCCTGGGAACTTCCCTAGCACCCTGTTTCTCCCTTTTCCCTTGATGTCTCCCTCTATCATGGTATCTCATTCCTTGCTCTTCCACTCCGTCTCTGTTCCAGCTTGACCATCACATTCTCTTATGTTCTCATCCCCCATCCCCTACCTGCCCTCTATTGCCCATCCCCCATAACCCAGTTTGCTCACAGAGATCTCATCTATTTCCTCTTCCCAGGGCAATCCATGAGTCAGTCCCTTTTAGAATTCTCCTCGTTTGCTAGCTTCTCAGGAGCTGTGGGTTGTAGTCTGGTTATCCTTTGCTTTACATCTAGTATCCACTTATGAGTGAGTACATGCATGTTTGTCCTTCTGAAAAACACAGAATTAAAAAAAGACTCATTTACTTTATCAAATAATTCAAGTACATTAAAAATGAACCCAAGAGGATAAGAATAAACACCTGAGTGATGTTCAAGGAAACAAATATATGTTGCTGACTGAAAGAGTGTAAGAGCCAGAGGGCACAGAGGACACCAAGAAAACAAGGCCTTCTAAATCAATCTGAGCAAAGCTCATGTGAACTCACAGAGAATGAGGCAGCATGTTTAGGTACTGTATAGTTCTGCAACAGGTATTCTGAGTATTTATTTTGTTTTCTTGGATTATATTTTACTTTGTTGTATTAATATTAATTAATTAATTATTATCTAGCCACTAGGGTAATGATTAACAACAGAACTGTTATTTATATTTATAACTGCTGAGAGAGAAAAATCAGTTTCTTCCACATGGGTATGTGAACCACTCTAGGACAGGCCTCATGTTCAGGAGGAGTTGACCAACTTATAATGGACTGACTCCACATTTTTTTTGTGTTTTTATTTGGTTACAGTTTGGTGGATTTTGATTGGTGTAACAGTGGCATGAATATGTTGGCAGTATCCTACAATTCTAAAATAGGATTCAAGACCCACTCAATAGAAGGAAAATCATATCCAGTAGTAGAAGCCTTGCCAACTACTCAGAGCTAATGAGGTTGTAGAGGAGAATCTACAAATGCCACTTTACTAAAACAGCACAAACTCTAACTTATTGGTGAAATTATTAATGCCACTCCACATGGTTAAAAGGGAGGTTTATTTTGTGGAATAACTTACAAGTGAAGGAATAGTTTACAGGTTCTGGAAAAGGTGTGGGGCAGTCCGGCAGTGTTCTCTGGAGAACTCTGCTTGGTCTACCTCCAGCATCCAGGGTCCAGGAACCAAGAGAGCCGGCACATCTGGGTCTCCGGTCTTCAGGGTCCTCTCTCAACCCCACCTTGTAGGTGTGAAAGTTACCGAAGCCTCAGTGGGGGTTGGATCTTCCAGATCAAAGCTGAAATGGCTACCCACTACATCAACTAGATTCTAAATATTTCTTCTTATGCCCATAGTTAAGTAAATTTATTATCCTTCATTAAAGAAACTTCTCTGTGCAACACATGGAAACCACTATAAAAAAAACTACAAACAATCAAAATACAGAGCTAGATCAAGTCCCAAATGATACATCTATGACATACTACTGCAGGCTCAATGATCATTGCAGGAGGGCTGGTGGAAAGATTGTAAGAGCCAGAGGAACAGGGAATTTGTTGTGAGATTATGTATCCCAGAAATATCAGAAGCTACACCCATGAAGTCTCAGGAACATGGTGGCTAACTATGATCTGAACAAGGATGATATCAATAGATGTGCTTATGTAGATTAAGGAAAGTTCAGTGCTTCTCAAACCCTAGAGAAAGCACTAGAGTCAACTAAGAAATACTGAGAGCAGAAAGGGAGAAATGGTCTTCCCATCTAAGAGCACAACAATTGGTTATCCAGTGTGAAAAGATCATCCTGGAAAATGTGCATGTAACTAATATTTACACAGACAGGACAGGTTGCATTTTTATACTTAGCATCTATATTTCCATACATAAGCACACACACACACACACACACACACACACACACACACACGTATAAACAAAGAAACAGAGATAATGAATTTTAATAAAGATGGAAGAGAGAATATATTGGAGGAGGTAGAGGAGGGAGGAAATGGAGAGGGAAATGATGTGCCTATAATTTCAAAACAAAGTACTTAAATAAAAAGCAACTTAGTGTAGAAAGGTTCTACACTTCTAGATAACAATCTGTTACTGAGAGAAATAAGGGAAGGATCCTGGAGGCAGGAGCTGAAGCAGAGGCCAGGGAGGATCATTACTTATTAGCTTGCTCTTCGTGGCTAGCTCAGCTGCTTTCTTATAGAACCCAGGAAAACCTGAGAAGAGATGGCACTGCACAAGTTGAACAAAGCCTTTCTACATTAACCATCAGACCAAAAAGAAAAAATTCAAACAGGCTTGTTAACAGGCCAATCAGGTGAAGGCAATTTCTCAGTTGAGATTTCTTCTTTCCAAATGACTCTAGCTTGTATCAAGTTGATATAAAACTAGCCAGCACACCATGTACAGAACAATGACTAACATTTACTCAACAGACCCATACTTGATGTAGAATTATTAAAAAAGAATAGTTCATATCTGGTAAACATCTGGATTTCCCAGTATATTTTCTCAGTGAGTTATTACCTAGATGAGACAGTTATACTTGGACAACAATCCAAAAACATTGAAGTATTAATTTGTGTCTTTGATTAGGGGTTAATATATTATTTACTTGATAGAGACCCTGACCAAAGTAAGTACTTTATTAGAGTGTTAAAATCACTCTTAACACAAACATAAATATAAATAATGTATACTTCCATCTGTGTAGGGCAATTATGTTAAAGTCACCATGAATCTCTATAAATTGAGTACCACCAGCACCTCAGAGCCTTTTCTGTTCTCTGTGAATGTGAACTTTATAGATTCATGATTTAAATGGGTCCTTGACATTTTCCTTTCAAACCACATGTACAAAAAGAAGGTAGGAAGAACACAAATGGCCGTAGAATGGTGTCTTCTAATGTCTGAAACTATCACAGGCAATGTCTTGAGGACAAATAGGGAACATGTGTTCCAGAGGAGAGGGCAAGAGCTGGCAGCTGTTCCTGAGTGGTCTAATCCTATTGCTGCAATAGTAGTGACCTGCGATTAAACCAGATATGGTATGCAAGAATCTACTGCTCAACCGAAGACTGTAGTATAGGTATCAATATCAAAAAGCATGACATAGTTCACTCTTTACTGTTTCCATTTATTTTGTAGACCAGCTGAAATTATGAATGCATTCATTCAATTTCAGTTAATAATAAATCTAAAAATACAAAATTTGGAAGATAGTTACTAGACTGTTTCTTATTTTAGGATTGTTCTTACAGGCTGTTTTCGGCACATTTGTACTCACAAATTACTCTCTATCTTGTGATAGTTTGATCATAGTAAGTAAACTTTGTACAATCCATTCTCTACCAAGACACTGCTCACTCAGATAAAAGCTCCCTAAAGCATTTCGGAATGTTTTGTATGAGAACTCAGATTCTTACTTCATCCAGTCATCCACAGACACAGTGATCATTATCATTTCCTACAAAAGGAAGCATAAACTTGTGTCATGAAAAAATAATGATGTAACAAAAGCATAATAGGTGTAAAGATAGATCATAAAGCAACACATAACAGACAAACTTCAAGGAAGACATGTTGCCTCATATTTCATTTCAGTGTAATAAAACTAAATATATATGGGGAAAAGAGGTAGGCATGAAATCAAGGGCCTGAAGATTCATACCCTGATTAAAGAACCTTAAATGATTTTGTAAATTGTTAACTTACCTGAGCTTCAGTATCCCATTCACATAATGAAAATATTTTCACTCAAAATGTGTGAGTTTATATTTCTAAGTTAATGCCACACAGCTGACAGGTGACTGTTTACACATAGTATTTACATATGAAATGCATGGAAAGATATGCATGTACTCAAAATAGACTTCTAAAAGGGATATTTTCTCACCCAGTGGACAAAGACAAGAAAATAGACAAAAAGAGATATCAAGTGACTGTTTCAAGTAGCAAATATGATTGATCTTGTAAGGAAGTATAAATGTCTCAAATATATGATGGTAATGAAGTATAAATTACCAATCTTTTTGTTAAATATAATTATAATTAACAAAAATATGTTTGATGATGTAATTATGAGTAGAAATTGTACATATTGAAAATACACATAGCCTACTGTAAAAAAAATTACAAACAATTCAATATCCAATTTCCATCTCCATATGAAGAAATTACAATGAAATAAAGCTGCCACTGAAAATATACATAGAGAACCTGTCTGTGTTGTATCTATATGGAGATTGGATTGTGACTAAACATTCTGTTCAGGGTTTTTTTCAAAGCAACTTTGACATCTTTGTTCCTTAAGCTGTAGATTAAAGGGTTCATCATGGGAACCACAATGCTGTAAAATATGGAAGAGAACTTTGCCTCATCCATAGATACAGCTGAAGAGGGTTTGAGATACATAAATGCACTTGACCCAAAGAACATAGAAACCGCTATTATGTGGGAACTGCAAGTGCTGAAGGCTTTGGACTTGCCAGCAGTGGAATGTATTTTGAGGATGCTGGAGAGGATGAAGCCATAAGAGGTAAAGATCACAACTGTGGGCACAATAATGTCTTTTCCTGTTTCAATGAACAGTTCTATCTCATTGACATAGATGCTGGTACAGGAGAGCTGCAGTAAAGGGAGGAGGTCACAGAAATAGTGATTGATGATGTCCCATCACAGAAGGTCAGTCTCAGGACACAACCAGTGTGGATCATGGCACCAGAAAGTCCCATGAAATATGAACCAATCATAAGATAGGAACATTTCTTTGGAGACATGATAACACTATACAAGAGTGGATTGCAGATGGCCACATAGCGATCATAGGCCATTGCTGTCAACACATAACATTCAGAAATTGCAAAAAAGCCAAAGAAGTAGAACTGAGTTATGCACCCCATGTAAGAGATAATGTTCTTCTCTAATATGAAGTTCATCAGCATTTTGGGTGTAATCAAAGAAGAATAACAGAGGTCTATGAAAGACAAGTTAAAGAGGAAAAAGTACATGGGTGTGTGAAGATGAGAATTTAACAAAATTAAAATGCTCAAGGCCAAATTTCCAATTGCAGTTATCATATATGTTATTAGAAAAATGAAGAAGAGGGGCATTTGGAGTTCAGGGTGGTCTGTTAAGCCCACGAGAATAAATTCAGTTACTGAAAAACCATTCGCCAGAGACATTCTTCTTTCAGGAATCTGTAGAGACGCAGGAATCTCACAGATCTTCCAATAATATCTACTCTCACCACGTTGAGATACAAGTAGGGATGTCTGCAAAGAATGAGCTGATATCAGTGAAACCATCTCACACTATCATGAAGTGAAATGGAAATCCCTTCCCCGTGTTAGAATCTCAGTTATATATAGCTGAAAATATTCATAACTGTGTCCATTGCTGAGCCTGGGGATTTTTTGTGTTAATATGATTAATTAACTAGAGAGAAGGGTGAAATGGAATTGTTGAGGATAGAATTCATTATACTCTCTTCTCTTTAGTCCTTCAGGTTGTTCTTAATATTGTTAGAGATTATAAAAACTTGGTGCTGACCACAGTTTGAACTGTGTGAAGTTAATATCAAAAGCTCTGATTCAATTTAAAAAAATGAAGGAATCAGAGTCTAGGAATGCTTAAGCTACTTCCAGGGTCTCAAAAAACCTCATGAATGTAAAGGAATATGAGATCTGTCCATGGGGAAGCAGATCACCCAGCAAGATACCACAAATGGAGTGTCTACTTATTCTCTGGACATCTTTACAGGATTAAACAAAAGAGTGAGAAAAGGGTACATCAAGATCCTCAGATTTTTCTCAAACTGGAGTCATATGTAAACATAAAATTCAGCACACTTGATAAAAGATCCTCCATAAACTTCCACATATGTACAATCTAGAAGAGTTGTGTAAACTGAAACCAAGGACTATGGCTGTTGTCCTCTGTGTAGTGAAAATCAGATACCTGGGCTAAATGGAAGGGAAATTCAATTGTATATTATAACAGGTTCTGGGGGATCTGAATTCAGCATTATTACAACAGTTGAGGATATTATAGTCTATACCTATGTTTGCTACAGGAAACAACTTAAATGGAAAATAATAAGTACTTATTTATCATATGTCAACTTTACACATTAATGATAATCATTATCTTAAATAAAAAGAAAAACACTATGAGGAATAGATTTTAAAACTTACCCAGTTTAAGACAAATAACCATGTTGATACCTAATTACTATTATTCTTCAATTTTCCTAGAAGGGTAATATTGAGCCCTGAGCCTTTAGTACTTTTGCTTTTTAAAAGGCCGATGTTAAAAAATGTCATTATGGGATGCCTTCTGGTCTGTTGCTCATAATTCATAATGCTACTGTCTTAGCTACAAAAATGTCAGAAGGTAAATAAACACTATTCCTTTTATCACACATGCCACTTGATGAGACTCCAGAAAAGTCATACAGGTATCATTTCCTTTTCCACTGAAATGATTAAGGTAAAAAGCTTCTTAATCTCTTCAACAGGTACATCACATACACTAAAGGAGGGAATGAGGTGATTACATTTATATGCTAGAACATGATGTACCTTTATTTCCTTAGAGATTGAATATTTTAACCAGACATGAACTTCCCTTTGGGGATTTTACATTCTTCATGTTTGAGCCAATATAAATCTCCCATCTTCCAATACTTTCTTATCTAAAGAAATTTGTTGTTGTTTCTTTATCTCTGTTTATGTTGTAATGCTAATATTCCAAAAGCCTATTCTCAAGGCTTTATTACTTTATCAAAATATTTGAATGAATGTAATAACACATTTCATGCATCATCTCCCTTAATCATTTTGCTAAAATATTAATTATCTTTGCTTTGCTAGTCTGTGGATGAACCACAGGACCTTGTACATATTAGACAAATACTTTGCCACTTGGCTACTCTCCAGCCTCCAAAATCACTATGTTTTCCACATATTTTACATGAGCATTAATTACTGCTTGATTACCCCTTTAGATGTAAAAACCAATAATTCACCCATGTTAGCATATTCTGTGTTTGAATCCCCAGAGTATACCTTCTCACAAATATAATAATTTGGAAAAGTTACTTTATATTTCTTTGACTATGGTTCTTCTGGTTAACCTATGGAGAATAAACACACTATGACATTTCCTGGATTATTATGTCAAACTAATGGATGAAATATTGCCATGCATAAAAGAAATAATGAAATTTTATACACAAATGAGCTCTTGGATTTATGGGAGTCTATGGCCAGATTACTTCATCATGAGTTTAAAATGCTCTAAATTCAAAGTATATTTAAATCCTGTGCTTAAATTATACTGTTGGTGTTACTAAGAATACTCAACACAGAAATTCTGGAAATTCTGGAAATGTGCAAACTACAACTTCTCCTACCTGTCAGGTACCAGACATGGTGTTGTACTGGTAATAGATTAAAGATGAGATTACTATGGGTACATGCTTGTCACATCTTTTCAGTTGCAGAAGAAACAATGACCAGTACATTGTCATTCTACCTTGCTACCTTGATTTATATTTGTTCATAGTATAAGAGTCAGCATATTTTGTGGTCTTGGAACTCTATTTTATGGCTCAGTAAATGACTCTCACATTATATAAATATTGTTCATTGGTTTCATATAGCCATCCATATTGTGTCTATATGTCAATATATTTGGTAAAATTTATTATGAATCATTTAAATCTTCTTGAAGAGGCATGCTCTCATAGGTTGAATCTTTTGAGACCACCTCTAATCGATTATGAATTCCATGCCAGCTTGTCATGTCCAAAAACTTTCATGGTAAACTGAGCTACATAATGAGACACAATATCAAAAATGCAATACCCCCTAAAAATTGGAGAAACAAAATTAATTAAAAATTGAATCAAATTTTGTTTTACACATTATAGTAAGAATTGTCAAACTTTTTCTGCAAAGTAGGATAGTACTTAATTTATGGTCTGTAGAACATTACTGTATACAAAGTCTGTTTTTGTTAAACAGAAAGTGAGTGTGGGCAAACTTCTACCAAATTTTACTTTTAGATACTGAGGTTATACTATATTTGTGTGGGTATTTTGTGTCACAAATGGAGCCTGGGAGTCAATGAGCAACACAAAGTGGCAGGGGGATAAGGAAAGAAAGAATGAATCAGCCAATGATGTAACTACATGGATCTCAACCATTTTACTACTCTTTTAAATTTTGTATGTATGGATACAAGTGGGTATGTTGTGTTATACACATGCATGCGGTGTGGGGCTATATGTATGCATGAAGGCCACAGGAAGACTTCTCATGTCCTGCTCTGTCATCCTTCATCTTATCCTTTAAGACAGGGTCACTAATGAATCACAGAGGTAGGGTGGTGGCCAGCCCCAAAAATCTTGGAGACATATTATGTGCATGGCCACACCTGGTTTTTCATATGAGTTCTAGAAACTTGAATTCATTCATGTCTCATGGTTCCTTAGCAAGTACCTTTACTTGACTAGTGATGGAAATCATCAACTCTTCTAATAATAAGAGTGGATCAATGTATTAAAAACAAGATGTGAATATCAGGAAGTATATCAAGAGCTTAGCCCACACTGCTACTCACCTTCTGAGGAGTGTGCTGTCACTTAAGATCCCACCCTGGGTGTTTTCTTAGCTGAGTATTTTTACTCACTGCTAGTGAGTCTCTGAGGTCAGGGAGCATGAAATGATTTCATCCCCTATCCCAAGTCATCCTTTGAGTCCTTGAACACCCTGAGACTTTTGACGCCAACTCAGGTTTCACTCTGAGGTTATGAGGTATGCCAAAACTTTGGAAACCATCACAAATTTTCTTGTTTGGTCAAAAAGCATGTGATGTCTTCATGCCTCTATTCTGGTGCTCTCTGATGTCAAGGAACACTCTGAGACCCTGGGCACAATGGCAGTCCAAACACTCTTTAGATTTTTCATTCTACCTATACCTTATACACTATCCAAGTCACTACACCATTTTGTCCTTGTGTCCTTTCTATTGCTTTGATAAAACATGCTAACAAAAGAAACTTTAAGGTACAAAGGGTTATCATTATGGGTGAGTCTAACAGGAACTACAGGCAGCAGTCATTATCACAGTCAAGGGCAGAGAAATAATGAATGCATGTATCTCTATATTCAACTTGTTTTGTCCATTCTTCCACAGTCTTGGACCCAAATCTAAGGAATTATGCTACCCACAGTGGCATACACATCAATTAGTATAATCAAGCTGATCCCTACAGGTATGCCCACAGGCCAACTTGATCTGGACTATCTTTTATTGAAACTCTTCTCAATTGATTTTACCACTTTTAAATTTTGACTTCAAACTACTTGTAAACATCCTAAGCATCGGGACCAGTGTATTATCAAAGAGGAAATCATATTCTCTTTGAGTTTCCAATTGTTTCTTGAGGAGCAAAGAGACCAATACATAAAATACTGTGAAGAAAACTGCATATCAACTCTCTTGTCAGATACCATTAGCATGTAGTTCCACATAGATCTTTGACAGCAGTGACTCCACTTGAGAAAGATGTATGTCATACTGATTATTCACCACTCTCCAATACACTTGGAGAGATTTCAGCTCAACTCTCTATGTTTACTGTGATTTCAGTGTTCAGACATGCGTATTTTCTACAAAAGGCATAATAAATAAGTCTCTTCCCTTATCAAGGGCTCATGTAAATTAATGGTGAACCACCCACTGACAGTGACAGAAAAAGCAAATCTGTGGACTGATGGAAAAATTTCCATGTTGATCTCAATAATAGACATGTCTACATATTCATTTTGGGGATGATTTTTAACTATATATCCTTGAAAGTTATATGATATAGAATGCAAATATGCTACATGCCAAAGCTCAAACTTTCATATTGTTACATATTGTGCATATTTCTTGTTGTGTATACATAGCATATTGGTAGAATCTCAGAGTCTTTTATGTCCCACAAATGTTGAAATTGTGTACAAATGTGTCTTTCTTGTATATAAATGTCTGACCCAATGTTTAAGCAGAAACAGTGAGTAATTGAGTCAATATGTATTTATTCTTGCAATGAGCATGTAGTTTCCATGGAATCCAAGGCTAAATTGACAATTATCTTCACCTTAATGTGCTGAAACAGAGGAGAAATGGGTCCCTATGACATATAGTTAAAGTTACACATCCATTTCATAAAAACATATGGTTTTTAAATGTGTCTCTTTGTGCATATGTGTTTATATGTCTATATATATTTGTACAGACATGAAAATATATACACATGTATATGTATATATGTATGATTATAAATTTCAATATAAATAGGAGCAGAATGTTCTTAACAAATACTAGAGGAAGAAGATATAAATCATTTCATGTTCTATTTTTAATAATTTTTGAGATTATAATATAGTTAGATTATTTCTATGTAACACAAATTGCTAAAAGGTCTTATTAATAAAAATCCCAGAGCCAAATATTGTGGTGAAAACTGAGAGATCAGAGGACTAGAACAAGCCACATCCAACTTCACCTCACCAACTCCTCAGCTGATCCTGTTTCCAAGAATCCTTAGACTGAAAGTCTTTTGAGTCCTCACTCCTGAGGATCTCAGTTGAACTGCTTAAGAGTCTCTAGTTCCTGGTCCTCATGCCGTATATTCCTTTCTGCTTCCTGCCATCGCTTCCTGGAATAAAAGGCATATGTGCTGTGGATATAACTCTATATAAATAAAACACTGATGGCCAGTGACCAGACAGGAAGTATAGGCGGGACAAGGAGAGAGGAGAATTGGGGAAACAGGAAGAAGGGGGGAGAGACACTGCAGCCACCGCCAGGACAAGCAGCATGTAAAGACGCCGGTAAGCCACCAGCCACATGGCAAGGTATAGATTTATAGAAATGGGTTAATTTAAGATATAAGAACAGTTAGCAAAAAGCCTGCCATGGCCATACAGTTTATAAATAATATAAGCGTCTGAGTGATTATTTT
Source organism: Peromyscus leucopus (assembly GCF_004664715.2). Taxonomy (NCBI): domain Eukaryota; kingdom Metazoa; phylum Chordata; class Mammalia; order Rodentia; family Cricetidae; genus Peromyscus; species Peromyscus leucopus. The sequence continues at coordinate 22,211 of NW_023504463.1, read as the reverse complement.
ATATGTGGATTGTGGGACTGGGGGCTTGGTGGAACCTGGAGAGAAGCCCTCCAGCAACACATATGTACTTCCCAAGCAAAGGCATAAGATCTCAAGTGCTGGGATTAAAGGCATGTGCTACCTCACCTGGCTCTGTTCCCAGTGTGGTCTTGAACTCACAGAAATCCAGAGGGATCTCTGCCTCCCAAGTGCTAGAATTAAAGGTGTGTGCCATCACTACCTGGCTTCTGTGTTTAATCTAGTGGCTGGCTCTGTCCTCTGATCCTCTGATCCTCTGATAAGTTTTATATGGGTGCACAAATAAAATATCACAACATTTCTACCTTTTCTTTCTTCTCTCCAAATCCACCCATGTACCCCCACCTTTTGCTTTATTTAAAATTCAAGTATTCTTTTTCTTTAATTGTTGTTTCTTTGTCAGGAGTATTCTTAATATACAAATGTGAAATGATATTTTTATTAAGGCTGTCATACATACACATTATATATACACGTATGTATACATGTATTAAGTATTTCTTCTCTTTTGTTGTTTGTTATTATAGACATTATCACTGGGGATATTGAACAATTTTCCCATGTTAATTAAAATAATATTAAGTTGTCTGCATGCCTATGTGGAGAACTGGCCATATTTGCTATTTGAAATCAAATATGAAATCCTCTTTGTGTCTCATGTGTATATAATATGTGTATTTATGCATACATAAATTAAGTGACAAATACATATGCCTGTCAAATAATTATTTCCTTTTCATGGTAGGGACTACAAGAGACAAATGGCAACAAACAGAATCATTCAGAATCCAGGTAAGCTTACTAAGTATGTGACACAAGAATGATATTTAGTCAAAGACTCCTAGCAGTAGTGGGGAGGGTACCTGAACTGTCCTTCCCATGTAATCAATTAGTGACTAACCTAATTGTCATCATAGAACCTACATGCAGTAATTGATGGAAGCAGGTGTAGTAATCCACAGCCAAGCACTGGACTGAGCTCCTGGAGATCAGTTGAAGAGAGAAAGAGGAGGGGTCATATGAGCACGGAAGGATAAAGATCATGATGGGGAAAACCACAGAGACAGCTGACCTGAATTAGTAGGAGCTCAAGGACTCTGGACTGACAGCTGGGGAACTTGCATGGGACTAAATTAGGCCTTCTGAATGTGGGTGACAGTTGTGTGGCTTGATATGTTTGTGGGTCCACTGGCAGTGGGACTAGGACTTATCCTGTTTTCATGAACCAGCTTTTAAGAGTTCATTCCCTATGGTAGGATAAATTGCTCAGCCTTGATTCGGGCAAGAGGGGCTTGGTTCTGCCCCAACATGGTATGCTAGCATGTGTTGACTTTCCAAGGGAGTTCTTACTCCCTATGAGAAGTGGATGGGAGTGGGGTGGAGATTTGGGTGGGGGCAAGAGAATGGGAGGGAAAGGGAACTGTGGTTGGCATATAAAATGAAAACAATATTTAAATAAAAAAAACCATAAAAAGTAATATGGGAATAGGAAGAAGAAGAGTGCTAGGGATGTCCCCAGGAATCCACAATGAGGACTCCATCATAGACTACTGGCAATGGTCAAGAGGGTGCCTGAGCTGACATACTCTGGTGATCAGATGGCTGAATATCCTAACTATCATCATAGAACCCTCATCCAGTGACTGATGGAACCAGATGCAGAGATCCATGACTGGGTCCCAGGCAGAGCTCCAGGAGTCCAATCGACAAGAGAGAGGAGGGATTCTATGAGCAAGAGATATCTTGACCATGATTGGAAAAAGTACAGAGACAACCTGCCAAACTAGTGGAAACACATGAACTGTAGACCAATAAATAGCTCCCATGGTACTGGATCAGGCCCTCTGGATAAGTGAGACAGTTGTTTAGCTTGAACTGTTTAGCCCCGCCTCCCCCCCCCCTGCAGTGGGACTGGGACCTGTCCCTAGTGTATGAGCCAGCTTTTTGGAACCTAGTGCCTATGGTGAAACACTTTGCACAGACTTGGTGCAGGGAGGAGGGGCTTAGACCTGCTTCTGCTGAGTGTACCAGGCTCTGCTGACTCCCAGTGGGAGACTTTGCCTTGGAGGAGGTGGCAATGGGGGCTGGGTTGGGGGTGGATGGAGGAAGGAGGGAGGACAAGGGAGTCTGTGACTGATATGTAGGATGAATGGAAAATTTCTTAATTAAAATAATAAAAAATTAAATCTATTATAAAAATGTAATAAAGTTTTAAAATAATCACATATAAAGTTCAATCTAAAAATCCACACAAAATCTGATCAACTTGCAATTTAATTTTTCTTTATCATTTTACACACAGAGATTTCAATTTCTTGAATCTTTGACCTGTTACCTTTAACTTCTATTCCTTCCCAGTACCTTATCTAAATGCCTCTTAAAATATTTTGAGCATTTTCCCAAAGAAGTCAGACCCTAGCTTTACCAACAAAACATGCATCGTAAGTTTTTAAAAAAGAAAGAGCCAGCAAACAGTTTTATTGAATAAATATGGCTGCCACCAAAAAAAATTACTAAGGTAAATCTATAGTTCATCATAAAAAAAATAAGAATACACCATAAATAAGTCATATTTCATTTTAAGTGGAAGGTATATTAAACAGGGTGGTAGGTTTGAAATCAAGAGTCCAAATGTTCATGTACTTTAAGAATCCTGTGTCATTATGTAAACTATTAATCTCATGAGCTTTAATATTATATGTTTGTAATAGTGTATTTTAGCAATAAAATGTGCTTGTTTATATTTAAAAGGTAAACATAAAACATGTAGTAAAACAATGTTATATGCACCATAAGTACACCTGCAATGTACCCACATTAGACAATGGTCAATACAGAAATATCTATACCTATTAAATACTGGCATTAGAGAGTAATACATTCTTGTCCAGTAGAGTATTGAAAGACACAAACACAGAGACACAAAGAGGATTTCATATTTCATTTCAAACGGCAAATATGGCCAGTTCTCCACATAGGCATGCAGACAACATAATATTGTAATCAATATGAGAAAATGTTCAATAACAGTCTATTATAACAAAAACAAAAGAGAACTACTTAATGCTATTTTGAAAGAGGTACAAAAGCATCAATTCTACACACAGTGAAAAAACAAAACATATATAAAAGAAAATGATGAGGATAACTTCTAATTTCAATGAATATGAAAAGAAACAAAACTGACATTAAAATATTTTAAACAAAACATATTAAATATAATATATTATGTATAAAATACATTAAATTCAAAAATATCATATCAAAAATAGCAAACAGATACTCTCCCCATGGTTTACCTACAGGCTCAGAGAGATTCAGTGTCTGATCAATACATTCTCCTGCTCAAGGTTTTTCTCACAGCCACTTTAACATCTTTGTTCCTCAAGCTGTAGATTAAAGGGTTCATCATGGGAACCACAATGGTATAAAAAATAGAAGAGAATTTTCCCTCATCCATAGATACAGCTGAGGTAGGTTTGAGATACATGAATGCACCTGATCCAAAGAATAGACAAACAGCAAGCATATGGGAACTGCAGGTGCTGAAGGCTTTGGACCTGCTTTCAGTGGATCTTATTTTGAGGATGCTGGAAAGGATGAAACCATAAGAGGTAAAGATAATGACTGTGGGCACAATGATGTCTTTTCCTGTTACAATGAACAGCTCTATCTCATTGGCATAGGTGCTGGTGCAGGAGAGCTGCAGTAAAGGGAGGACATCACAGAAGTAGTGGTTGATGGTGTTCCCATCACAGAAGGTCAATCAGGATGCATCCAGTGTGGATCATGGCACCAGAAAACCCCATCAAATATGAACCAAGCATTAGATAGAAACATACCTTAGGAGACAAGGCGACATTATACAAGAGTGGATTGCAGATAGCTACATAGCGATCATAGGCCATTGAAGTCAGCACATAACATTCAGAGATGACAAAAAAACAAAAGAAGTAGAGCTGGGTCATACATCCCGTGTAAGAGATAACATTCTTTATTTCTATAAAGTTCACCAGCATTTTGGGTGTAATCACAGAAGAGTAACAGAGATCAATGCAAGACAAGTTAAACAGGAAAAAGTACATAGGTGTGTGGAGGTGAGAATTTAGCACAATCAGAATGATCAAGATCAAATTTCCCAATGCAGTGATCATGTATATTACCAGAAAAAGGAGGAACAGTGGTATTTTGAGTTCAGGTTGATCTGTTATCCCCAAGAGAATGAATTCGGTTACCAAAGAATCATTTTCAAAAGCCATTCTTCTCTCAGAGAATCTGTGGAAACAGAAAAATAAGTGAAATTTCAGGGGAAAAAAAGGAATTTAAAAACACATCTTCCCCTTCAAATGTCAGTTTCTTGTTTGAGTGTCAAAAAACAAATAGCTTCAAAGTCTTGAGCCCACCTTTCAAGCTACCAGTATAAGTAACAGCATTGTCTTCCTCAATTAGCATCTCAGAGGTTGAATACATTAAAGAGTCTCACTAGTACACCTCAGAGCTTAGCCCAGTGACCTAATATGCTAATTTGACAACTTGAAAATTCAAGGTCAAAAGATAAATTCGGTGCACAAGGACACAATTATCCTTCTTTCTTCTAATCCTTTCTTTATTGCTTCTGTCTGCTTCTTGATACAGGGAAATGTTTTAGCAATCTGGTGGTAATCTATATCCACCAGTGTACTTAGAATCATAAGCAGTATTTTCAATATCAAGAAGAAGAAATTGAGTCTGTGACTGGTTATGATGCAGCCAATGTCACAAAAATTCTTAAGTCTAGAGAAATTGCCATGTGTAATGGAAATGAAGCACATTGAAAAAGAATACTGCAACTTGCATGTCTACGGACTCTGACCATTCTCTGTACACCTAAGACATTTTTCTCTGAATTTCTCTTGAACCTTAAAATTGCTTTTCATAGATAGAAAAGTACATATTATTAATTGGTGGACTCATTTTGATACAATGCCACTATGAAAACATAAAAACAAAAATAATAACAACAGGAAAACCTCACTTTAGAAGAAACACTGCGTCATCTCTTCTATTAACATTTATATTCTCATAAATGGACAAAGAATGTTGGTCGCTGGAACTAGGGGGAAAGAAAAAGACCCCAGGGAAGAAAATTCAATTTTGCAAAATAAAAAAGTGTTTAGAAATCTAATGTTCAACATATTAACATTGGTTCATAGTGATTTGGTAAGAAAATTTACCGTATCTTCTCATTATAGGTATTACTACACAAACACACAAATGTGTGTCAACATATAGTAGAGGCATATGTAAATAGCCTCAATGACATGACGCATGATTTCATCCAGGATATGTGGTCAAAATGAGTATTATACATCATAAACCCTTTTACATAGTATTTCTTTCTCAGTAAATGTTTTCAATAAAATTTGTGATTTTAGTATGAATAGATTTTAAAACTTACCTTATTTTAGAGAGAAATCTTATGGACCCCTTTCGTTGGTAAATGTTCCTATTATTCAAGAAAGACTGTATCAGGCTCCAAAGCACTCAGTTTGTTATTCAAAAACAATGCTCCATAAAATTAATTTCTGATGTGCTCTGAACACTTTTTGAATCATTGTTTATGTTTAATAAGTGTAGTCATGATCCACTAAAAGGAAAGATGAAAAATTAAACTGTGTTCATTTTTATCATCCTCAACACTTAAGGAAACACCACATATTTCATATAAGATTAATTGCATAAAGAAATTAGTTATAAGCAAGACAGAGTGTTTCTTAGGTTCTTCCCAGGAAACATATTACTGATATAAAAAGGAGATAAGGTGATGGCATTTAGATGCTTACCCATGAAAGGCCTTTACTTCCCTGGGGACTCAATATATCATTCAGGTGTGCACTTCTCTTTGGGGATTATACATCCTCCACACTTGAGCCAATATTGAACTTGCATCTTCCAGCTACCTTCTCTTGAGGGAAAACTGTTGTTTTAGTTATTTCTCAGTTTTTCACCATGTCTTTTATGTTAATATTTCATAGAGTCTATTCCTAGAGTTTCTTTTTTTTATTTATAATGTCTCATTTAATCATAAAACTATAAACTTTTACAAGAACAAATAGATATATTCAATTTATGTATTTTCCCAGAGATGTAATCTGATTTGTCCTACTTAATTAGCAATCATTCAATTTTTCTCTTTTTTATTTTATAATTTAATTTAATTTTACATATCAGCCACGGATTCCCCTCTCCTCCCTCCTCCCTCCCCAGCCCTCCCTCCAATCCAACACCCATTCCCATCTCCTCCAGGCCTAGATGTAATTATTTCTATAGTATGTCATTACATGCTTCAGGTTTTCTTACAAGAATTTCTTGCAAATATATTTTTAAATATCTTTCTGCTAGTTTTACTTTTGTTTTTGTTTGTTGGTTATAGCTCTGTGGATGTATGCATGTAGGTTAGACTAGTTCTGACCTATTGAGCTGCTTTCTTTAGACTTCTAATACTATCAGCTTTCAGGTGGGACAGATTAAGACACATGCTTAAAACATCTCAGATGCATAGAAAACACAGCTAGGACACTGTCACTGAAGGGTTAATGACTAAAATCCTAAGGTGGCCAGGGAATTTCTGAACAGGAAAGTTGACTTCATTAATGACACCCGTGGGCTAGTAGGATCCAGGGAGCTTCTCTCCATGGGTATCTATCACTTTGACACTGCTGGGGAACTGGCCTTCATACAGAATCTCCCATCACAACCCTTTTCCATTGCACAAAGCCCTCAATGCCCATGTGCCGTGTGCCAGCAGTCACTACTCCCACAGAAAGACTATGGCCCCTAGGTTGTTCTGATTTAAGGAAAAATTCTGTATATGTTTGTCTGTTTCTTTTATTTCCAAAATGCTTCCAAGGATGCTGATCTAACAGTCACTAGAGATTTTCATTTTGATACTTTTGATCTCAGTGCCTGTGTGCTTGGATACTTGACCTCACATAGTTTGAATATTTTTTTAGGAGTTGTATATGGTCATCCAGGTCCTCTCAAAAATTCAGTGTGTTGGGTAAAATATATTCAGATTCCATCAAATGACACAATGTTGCAATGAAAATATTCAAGAAGTTAGGGTCAGAAGACTGTAAGTTTCAGGTCAGCATGGCGTGAAAATAAAATAAATTACAAATTGAGTCAAATGATACTCAACATACCAAATTAAAATTTGTCAAAGATCTTTTTTTTTTTTTTTTGGCAAAGAATCTAGTTAGTAAATATTTCGTACTTTGTGGTCCATAGGATGCTGTTCCTGTCTTGTGAAGTGTGTGTGTGTGTGTGTGTGTGTGTGTGTGTGTGTGTGTGTGTGTGTGTGTGTTTAGGAAATAAGTGATAATTTATTCTGGAGCCAAGTGTGAGTGATCAGAGCCTGGAATCAAAGGTTTGGGTCTTAGCAGATACAATTTTATAATGTGGAAGCAGATTCATAGAGTATTTATGGTAACAGAACAAGCTATCATTCAAGGCATTTAAAAATGCATTGATAGAAACATTAAATAGATTATAAAAGCAGGCAGAAAAATCTACACTGTAAATCTCACACGCTAACTGCTGTCATTTTGGGCCCTTGCATTGGTGGAGAGTAGAGTTTTGTTAAGTTAATATATTCCAGTGGTTTTTAAGTTTATCAAGGTATTGGATGTGGCAAGTGATGGTTCTTTGGGGCTCTGAAGATAACCCCAAAGATCTTGTAATTAGACTGTCAGATCAGCAACATTCCAAATTTTCCAGAGTCATAGAAGCTTTTATTAGTTGACCAGCTATGCAGACATCTTCTTTGTGGAGTTCTCCTTTAAGGAATGTCCCATCACTGATGGCCTTGAAGCTGCTCATGCCTGTCTGGCTACCTTAAAATCTCAAAAGCTAGCTTAGCTCTCAAAATCTGCTCTGTTGTGGGATATTTAACTATGTAAACGTGTATTACCATTGTTTATGCCTCATAATATTACTTTAACTGTGTAAAGGTGTGTTAACATTTTTTTCTGCTGCCTTTAAGGATGTAAAGATGTATTACCTTTGTTTATGCTGCATCTGTTTAATTATGTAATGTAATGATGTGTTGCATTTGTTTTATCTTGTCTGCCTAAGGCTCCTGATTGTTCTGATAAAAAGCTAAATGGCCAATAACTACACAGAAGAGGGATAGGAGGGAATCTCTAGAAGGCAGAGAGAATTAATAGAAAAGGAGAGAAGGAGGAGCTAATGAGGGAGAAAGAGAGGAAGATGCTCCAGGGCCAGCCAGCCAGCAGACACAGTATGACATATAGAAAGAAAAGAAAAATCCCCAAGGCAAAACATAAAGAGAAACAGATTACAATAAGAGGTAAGAAAAGGCCAAGCACTAATAAGTGTCCATGTCTTGATTTGGGAACTGGCTAGTAGTCCAAAAGAAAAAGCCTGGTACACAGGTCTGTAGCTAGCTCATGAGTCCATAGCTTAAATAACTAGAAAAATCAAGTATTTGTGTATTCTGTACAATTACTAACATGAGAGAGGGAGAAGGATTACCATACAGAATATGAATGAAAAATCAGGAATGCAGAAGAGACTGAAGTATGTTTTTTCAATAAGTGATGTAGATAAATTCTAATTAAATTTTATTTGTAGAGGGATGAGAGTATACATCAGTGGTATCATGTGTTAGCACCCAAGAGGTCCTGAGAAGAAGGTCCAGAAGAAAGCAGGAGGGCAAAGAGGGGGAGAGAAAAAGAGGAAGAAATGAGAGAGAGACAGAGAGAAGTGACTTAGACTCAGACACTGTGGCTGCCAGGTATTTATAAATATAATTCTTATACAAACACCAAGGTTCAACGACTGCAATATTCTTTTTATGCATATGTCATTGTGAAACATTTTTCTGCATGAAAACTATGTTTTCAAAGCTTCACTGATTAAAACTGCAATGATTGGTCAGGCTGAAATTTGTAAGCCCAGATGTTAATTACATTATCTTGGGCTAGCATTAGTCTCACTCTCCAACAGACATTCCTTGTCCAGCTCTGTGTAAAAATAATATCATGTGATTAATAGATAAAAACTATGGAATTAATTAACTTAGGCAGACTACAAATTTCTACCACCCTAAAGCTAAGAATGTCATCGGAGAGTTTCTTGGGCCTACATCAGAGGCATCTTGCTGTAACTGCCTTTCTGATGTACCTACCAACCTTTTCTAAATTCACCTTGATGTATGACTTCCTTGGTTCTATAAACTATAAAACTTCATGAAACTACTCCCATACTGAAAAGCTGGATTTGAGATAACTTAAATCTGTTTTCCCAGATCATGGTCATTCAAAATGACTCAAGACTGAAATCTATTTTCCGTTAAGGTAAGAGCTGTGTTTTTTTGCATCAACATTGTCATTATCACGTATTACTTTGAATTCCTATTATTTCAGTAGGTACCATATCATATACATCCATAGTAATCTCACATGCAACTTGGAAAAACTCAACTTATAAAATGAAATCATTTTACTATCTAAGCATCTTTATCTCTTACCTAACAGTTGGATATCACAAGGACAAGACAGCTGTAAAAAATTAAATAATTGGGAAGCAGAGCCAGGGAGATTTCTGTTAGCTCGAGGCCAGCCTGGTCTACAGAGCAAGATCCAGGACAGGCACTAAAACTACACAGAGAAAACCTGTCTCAAAAAACCAAAAAAAAAAAAAAAAGTTATGTGCAAATATGGCAAGTCAAAATTATTTAGATAATGACATAGAATAAAATTTGGCAATTTTTTGCATCTAATATTATACTTGTTTCTTAACTTCTTTTTAAGAGGATCCTTCATTAATATAAGCTTAGTTCTATGCTGGCTAAATTTCACTTGAATATCTATATATGATGGATCAAGGGAAGAGGAAATGTTAAGCCTTTGTATATATTGTATACATGTATATGTATACACACACACACACACACACACACACACACCCCACACACACACACACCATATATATATATATATATTATATATATATATATAGTCTGAATTTTAAAGCTAGAAAGCTGTTAACAATCAATGACTCAGGTTAAAAGATGAATGTATAAAAGATGTAGTGACTCGATCAATGTCATGATTGTTTTGGGTTGCTCAAAAGGACTGGAATCTTTTTTTTTTTGCTTTTTATTTTATTTTATTTTTCTTTATTAAGAAATTTTCTACTCAATTCTCATGCTATTTCACAGAACCCCTCCTCTCTCCTCCTACCCCCAGCCCTCTTTCCCAAGCCACCTCGCATCCTCATATCCCCAAAACTGAGGTCTCTCATGGGGAGTCAGCAGAGCCCAGCTAACTGAACATAGGCAGGTCCAAGCCCCTTCCCACTGCACCAAAGCTGTGAAAGGTGTCACACCACAGGTACTGGATTCCCAGAAGCACATAACTTTTTAATACCCACATGTTTATTCAATCATTCTCCAACCTGATGTTCAATGACATTATTTAAGGATAAAAAGTTCTACCAAAGCTTTATGAAGAGTGGAGAGGAAGTATAATCCTTAAAGCTCTATACTGCACATATATAAAAAACATACCTCATAAAATAGCTGGTTAATATTTATGAAATAATTATAGCAGAAATGGCTGACATAAAAATGTCAAGTGCAAGCCAGGTGGTTGTGGTGCATGCCTTTAATCCCAGCACTCGGGAGGCAGAGGCAGGCGGATCTCTGTGAGTTGGAGGCCAGCCTGGACTACCAAGTGAGTTCCAGGAAATGTGCAAAGCTACACAGAGAAATCCTGTCTGGAAAAAAAAATGTCAAGTGCATATTATTTACAGTTGCAAGTTAATAAAAACACCTGGATCATGAATCACTTGCCTTTCAAAGGGATACTGTAATGTTCAAGAAAAGAAAAATTTAGTCAAATTCACACGTGATTACATTCACAAATGAGAGCCATCTTGCCACAGGATACATGGACAATGCAGAATTTCTTTGTGTAACCATAGACAGATTTTTTTGATATATCCCATAAAAAGAATGTCAAGATGGGTTTAACTAATTAATACTATTCTTAAATAAAATGAGAGATTTTTTTCCCCAAAAATAAAAAATAAAAGGAAATTTATAACAAAATAATCTGTAAGAGCAAAAATATTCCAATATTCTACAAATGATCAGAATTTTTTTAACGAAAGTAGATAAAAAAAGGCAGTCTTGATTAAAGCCACAGAAATACTCATTGACAAAACTATACTGATAAACATTTTAATTTGGTCAAAGCCTCCTCCTGCTAAAGGTTTTTCTCAGGGCGACTTTAACATCCTTGTTTCTCAAGCTAAATTAAGGGGTTCATCATCGGAACCACCATGGTATAAAAGACGGAAGATATTTTTCCCTGATCCATAGATCCAGGTGAGGAGGGTTGAAGATACATAAATGCACAAGATCCAAAGAACGGAGCAACAGCAAGAATGTGGGAGCTGCATGTGCTAAAGGCTTCGGCTATGTCTGCAGTGGATCTCATTTGAAGGATGTTAGAGAGGATGAAGCCATAAGAGGTAAAGATAATGACACTGGGCACAATGATATCTTTCCCACCTACAATAAGAATCTCTATCTCATTGACGTAAGTGCTGGTGCAGGAGAGCTTCAGCAAAGGGAAAAGGTCACAGAAATAGTGGTTGATGGTGTTCCTGTCACAGAAAGTCAGTCTTAGGATGCATCCAGTGTGGATCATGGCACCAGAATATCCCATTATGTATGAACCAAGCATAAGAAAGAAACATACCTTGTGGGACATAGTAACATTATACAAGTGTGGATTACAGATAGCCACATAACGGTCATAGGCCATTGACATCAGAACACAACATTCACAAATGGCAAAAAAAAAAAAAAAAAAAACAGAAGAAATACAGCTGGGTTATGCATCCCATGTAGGAGATAACATTCTTCCTTACTAAGAAGTTAAGAAGTTCATCAGCATTTTGGGTGTAATCACAGAGGTCAATGCAGGACAAGTTTAAAAGGAAAAAATACATGGGAGTATGGAGGTGAGAATTGAGCACAATTAAAATGATCAAAGCTGCATTCCCCAGTGCTGTGGTTGTATATATTATCAGAAAGATGTAAGAACAGGGGTAACTGGAGATCAGGGTCATTTTTCAATCCCTGTAGAATGAATTCAGTCACCAAAGAACCATTTTCCAAACCCATTCTTCTTTAAGATAATCTGTAAACACAAAAGTATATTGTGACATTATAAGACCACAAAAAATTACTGCCACAGCTTCTATTACATTTGTGAAGCACATGATAGGAATGCCTATATACCTGAGTTCACATAAATTACTGTTCATGCTATCAGGATGTAGAGTAATATTTCCCCAATTAGAATATTAAAAGTTAAATAGAGTAAATTAATCACCAGAATTATAAAAATCTGTGATCATTGCTGTGACTTGCTATCATGACTACTCAGATATCCAATAAGAGGAGGCAGAACAAGTAGAGAATCCCAATCCCTCATCTCATCATGTTGTCATTGCTTCAGCCCTAGATGGAGAACCTACATGGAGAACCTGTTGCAACCTAGAGTTAACCTCAACCAGATATAACTGTGGTGGCATCAGGACTACCAAGATTTTTTCAAATACAAACTTAGTTTAGATTTAGTCAGAGTCTAGGAATGATTATATTCTCATGCTTGCTACCAGAAAAAATAATCTAGAAAGATTTGAGATGGTCCTCAAGATGAAACTTACTGACTGTGACATTGTAATCCTTGTCTGTAGCTAGAGTTTTCCTGCCTGGTCCATAGTCAGGACAAACCTGTTACCCACCAGTCCCACAGCTGCTCAGACCAACCAAGTAAACAAAAAGACTGATATTGCTTACAAACTGTATGGCCATAGCAGGCTTCTTGCTAACTGTTCTTATATCTTAAATTAACCCATTTCTATTAATCTATACTTTGCCACATGGTTCATGGCTTACCACCATCTTCACATGCTGCTTGTCATGGTGGCCACTGGCAGTGTCTCCTCCCACTTTCATGTCCTCTCTATTCTCCTCTCTGTTAGTCCTGCCTATACTTCCTGCCTGGCCACTAGCCAATCAGTGTTTTATTTATTGACCAATCAGAGCAATTTGACATACAGACCATCCCACAGCACTTGTCTACTGAAACTTTCAACACTTTGTACTGTCTTTTCAAGGATTCTCTTTTGGGAATTTCATTGAGTCTTAGAATTGCATAATATGAAATGAAAAGGCACTCATGAGATCCCAAGCTACTTCACAAGACCAAAGACAAAGACACTAAATGGAAATGCTATGTCTTCTCTCCAGTTACATTGATGAAGAGAGATTATTCATGACTGAGTCCATAGGATTAGAAATCAAGCAGTGCATGATAAATTGCAACATAATTCAAATGAGAAACATAGTTAAGACTGTAGATACAATTTTCACCAAGTTAAAATAATTAAGAATGGGTGCATGCTTAAATTTTTTAAAGATAAAAGAACATTTTAGATTATAATTACCACTATCTCTATATACAATCAAAACTCAAACAGCAAGCCTATATAGGGAAAATACATGTTGAATAATCTCCATTTAGGAGAATTTTAAAATTAATAAATGTTTCAAAGCAATTGTAAAATGTACCTTTATTGAGGAGGATCTTAAAAGTGTCATTGCAGGCAGTTATCTGCAGAGTTGAAAATGAAAACTTGGTTCAGATTGATTTTGTCAACCTGGATCACACTCAGGAAGGTCATTGTCAACATATTTAAAACAAAGTAAAATTTGGGACGAAGCTTCCAGCCACAAAAATTCCAATTCCAGGTGCACAATAAAGCCTAAATTGTGATTAATAGAAATTCCTTTACAAAGTACCCCTGACCATGAGGGTGGGTTCTATAGTTAAAGGGCATAGAATCTAGTGTAGCCTTTAGACAAGATAGCATAGAGGTCAGCAAGCTACAAAATACATATAACATCCTCCCTAACAATTGTTTCTATTAACTGAAAGAGAGAGAAGAGTCTGGGATAAACAATTCTGGCTATTGTGTGTCGTCTGCCTCTATAGAAAAAGGTAGATGAGTTCTGCCTCCACAAATAGCCAAAAGGTCACCCAGTCATTAACAATATCCAAAGACAGCCTATCAAAAAGAATACAATTATTTTAACTCCTCTACTGTGGAGAGGCCCCTGGATGTTTAAGATTTATTTCTAGTTTTCCTAGTAATTTTTGATGCAAGAACCATCACACAATTTATCATTTATAGATGCTGCAGATATATCAACAAAGATGTTAAGGAAAAATGAGGATACAAGCATAAAGAAATTTCAACTTACCTCATCATGACAGAAAGGCTTTTATGTCATTCCTTTACACTTGTTGTTTTACAGGGATTATCAATCTCTGGGGGTTTCAAACCTTCAATTCTAAAAGGACACAACACAAAATTAATTTTCATATACCCTGAAATTACCATTAATATATTATAATTTATCAAGTACCCCTCAATCATTTGAGGTGCTATCTTTTTATCACACCTACCAACAGATAAGACATCAGAAATTTTGCATACTTCACTAGCATAATATACTTGGCTATGACAAGGTAAAGGCTTTCTCAATCTCTTCTCAAAGGCACAGACACAGATATAAAAAAGACATGATGGTGTTCACATGCTAGACCAGGATGTATCTTTTGTTGCTTAGAGACTTGGCATTTAAGAAATGCTTGCACTTCTCTGTAGAGACTGTACTTCTGTGCTTGAGCCAACATTGAACCCCGACTCCCAATAAACTTCATATCTTAAGGGAAATCTATTGAGCAGCTTCCTTTTCTCATTGTTTCTCCATCCTTAATGGTGTCTTCCACATATCCTATTCCCAGTATTCCTTATTAATTTATCATTTTTTTATGATGGAATGCACCAAAGTATCTAATGTATTATCTATCCTGAAAGTTCCCCAAATCACTTTACAAAAATAATTTATTATTGCTGTGTTTTGTCTTCAGTGCTCAAGATCAAGATCAGAAAGACATTGATGCCAACTGTGAGCTCTTCCATTGAGAAAAATTCATAGACACCCAAGTGCTGTGAGATGGTCTGTATGTCAAATTGCTCTGATTGGTCAATAAATAAAACACTGATTGGTCAGTGGCCAGGCAGGACAAGGAGAGTAGAATTCTGGGAATTGGAAGGCTAAGTAAAGGAGTCACTGCCAGCCGCCGCCATGACAAGCAGCATATGAAGATGCCGGTAAGCCACAAGCTCCATGGCAAGGTATAGATTTATAGAAATGGATTAATTTAAGATATAAGATCAGTTAGCAAGAAGCCTGCCATGGCCCTACAGTTTGTAAGCAATATAAGTCTCAGTGTTTACTTGGTTGGGTCTGAGCGGTTATGGGACTAGAGAGTGACAAAGATTTGTCCTGACTGTGGGCAAGGCAGGAAAACTCTAGTTACACCCAAGTCATGTTTAAAATTTTGCTTCATCACCAAGTCATTTCAATACTTACTGAGATTATGTACTTGAGTTTCCAGTTTAGTTCTTACATGTAGGACTTTATAGATGAGTTCAACAACATCTATACATATTTTACAAAAAGTATGGAACCAAGCTATTTCACCAATTTATTCATTTTCACATAATAGGAATTATAAAAAGATCACATCTTTAGTTGTGTTGATGTTGTGATTAAAAAAAATCATAAAACTAGTTACAATAAATTCCTGCATAATGGAAAATAGTGAAATGTCAGGTATTAATATAAATTCTATTGGCTTTATGAAGGAGTCATTTCTTGATTTATTTATCATTATTTTAAAATATGCTATGTCAAATCTATTTTTCAACTCAAAGCAAAGATTAGCTTATTCCTTTCCCAGAGATTACTAGACACAGGAGGATATCTTTGGAATGAAGTAGATTACAGATATTTATTGGAACTTGCATGGATGCTTATTGGTGAATGAATAAATGAGGTGAAGTGGTATTTATGAACACAATGAGCTTATTAAACTTCGGTAACAAAGAACAATCAGCCTATGATAACAGAGGACACAAATCCTCTTAATAAATGCCAAGGAACTATAAGGATTAATGTTCAAAATGTAAATGAAATTTGGAAAGTAGCATATGAACACAATGATTTGACAGACAAACAGAAACAAACAAATAAAATAACAACAACAATCCAAAACATTAAGAGAAACAAAATAGCAGATTAGAAGCACACAACCCTTTCCAGAATCTAAGCAGCCTGGAATTATGGCATTGAGTAATTATCTTGCTAATGAGGCAGGTATCTAAGCGGTTTTTTTAAAAAATGGTCTTAGAAACTTAGGTTTGAAGTTATATATATAATAAAATTAAATTAAATAAAATAACCAGAGACTTAGAAAGCCTTTGATTCTGGTCATTAGAACAGAGGATGTGAAAGAGTACATTATCATTGACCCCAAGTTTTCCTGTCAGAGAGGTGGAGGGGAGGGTTATTAGAAGGGAAAATGTGGTTGATGTCACTAGGGAAAATGGACAGGGAAACATGAAAAATAAAAATGCTGACTGAACTTAACTAATTTGGGAACTGTATTTTAGGCTACTACTTGAGAAGAAGTGCTCTGCCTTTCTCAACATGAAAGCCTGCTTTAACAAGGAGCCATTGTGTGAAAGATGTGCCTAAGGTATCTGCTTTGAGAAACAAGTATATTATAGGCTTTCCTTACTTTTGGAATTTACAGAATAAAGTTACTATACTATTTTGATAGCATCTACTTTGTGGTCAAGTGCGGCTCTGGCAGATTTTAACTGAATAAAGATCATGAAGAAACTGTAAAAATGTGGTTTATGTCACTAGGGAAAATGGACAGGGAAACATGAAAAATAAAAATGCTGACTGAAATTAACTAATTTGGGAGCTGTATTTTAGGCTACTACTTGAGAAGAAGTATTTGCCTTTCTCAACATGAAAGCCTGCTTTAACAAGGAGCCATTGTGTGAAAGATGTGCCTAAGGTATTTGCTTTGAGAAACAAGTATATTATAGACTTTTCTTACTTTTTAAATTTACAGAAAAAGTTACTATACCATTTTGATGGCATCTACTTTGTGGTAAAGTGTGGCTCTGGCAAATTTTAACTGAATGAAGATCATGAAGAATCTGTAAAATGAGACCGGTTTCAGAAGCAGATTATCCTCAAAGCAAGATTCTATATGGATGAGCTCTGGTTTCAGTTCAGCAACCTTGACTCAATAAATAAAGCAAAGAAAGATCACAGCAATGAAGATACCAGACATTAGTTCAAGCTTCCACATACAAATGTACATGTGTACATGTGCATTCACATATATGTGTCTACACATACACTATACATACACATAAAATGCCCATGCTATTTTAATTGGCATTGAAAGTTTAATTCATGATAAATTCTTCTGGAGAAATAGATTACTGTAAAATATTTTCTTTAATCCTCATGGTAATCATGAGTCAAAAATAAATATAAATTTTTTAAAAACACAACTATCTGTAACTCCAGTTTCAGGGGTTTTCTCTCCTCAGTGGAGTTGCACAACCATATACAAATACACACACATATAAATAATGTTTAAATCTTTATTTTAAAAAGTCACATTATCTCAGATCATGCCACCCTATATAAAAGAACTTACAAACATCTCTGGAAAACTTGTAGAACTGATAGCTCATTTCAGGGATGTAACTGCATAAAAACTTGTCATCCCAAAGTAATATTCTTTCCTATATACAAATAAGAAACTTAATTACCAATAAAGAAATTAGGAAATATTTTCCATTCATATCAACTTCAGAAATGCCTAAGAATAAACCCAAGTGAAGACCTGAGGACTCTACGTTCCCCATTCATATCAACTTTAGAATTGCCTAGAAATAAACCTAAGTGAGGACCTGAGCACCCTATAATTGGGACTTAAATTTATGAATAAAATACTAGAGGATGGGAAGACTAATGCTCATGGATTAAAAGAATTAATATCATCAAAATGGCTATATTACCAATAAAGATATGCAGATTCATTATAAGTATCATAAAATCTCAATAATATTTTCACAGAAATAGAAAATTCCTAAAATTAGTTTTGAACATTAAAGACTCTAAATATCCAATGAAAAACCTAAAAAGATAGTGCTGTGGGATAATGCTCTTATAAACTGATTTAATAAAATCAATAGCCAAGCAGGAAGTATAGGTGGGGTAAGAGGATGAGGAAAATTGTGGGAAGAAGAAGGCTGATTAGAAGACGTCAGCCTGCCATTCAGGGAGCATCATGTAATGGCACATAGGTAAAGCTTTGGAACATGTAGCAACATATAGATTAACAGAAATGGGCTGAGTTTAAGTGTAACAGGTAGTCAGTTGTAAGTCTGAGCTAATGACTGAGCAGTTTTAATTAATATAAGCCTCTGTGTGTTTACTTGGGTCTGAGTGGCTGCAGAATGGGTGGAACACAGGAAAACTTACAGCTATAGACACGAGGCAAGAGTGTCCACCTAAAATCTGAGAGAGTTTAGGAAGAGATTATAAATGTAGCTAAGCGCACCTTCTTAGTTCATGTCGCTCATGGTGAGCCTAAATACAATTATGTGTCCCCTGGATGTGGCAGGTTCACAGAATGCAGAATAGAGCTATAGCATGGCAGATTTTTGCTGAGTTACACAGAGGTTTCTGCAAGCCATGCAACATGGTGCAAGGTAGATATAGCTTTTACTACTACTGAAAAAAAAATTTAAAAAAAGAAGTTTCTGGGCTACACACTGCTAGATGGAAGCATAGACCCAGTAGCTCCCAGAGCTGCTGGTTCATTGTCTCCACCATGTTAAAAAGCTGAGATGGGTGGGGTCAGCAGCAAAGGCTGCTGCTTCAGTACTAACAACTGCAGTTTAATCACAATAGATTCACAATAAGAAAGATTTAGATGGAATAAGACTTATTAATGAAAGAAAAAAATAAATGTACAATACAAAAAAATAAAAAATAAAATGTATGTAAGCTTGAAAGAGAAAAAAATAAATGTAGGCAACTACACAAACAAACACAGAGTGTTAAAAAAAAATAAAAAATAAAGTCTTTAAAGATACAGTAAGGTAATATAGAAAATAAGCCATGTAAAGTTGGATATTACACAGAGAGTCTGGATTATATTGTCTTTGGGATTTTTAACTGCAGGAGACATTTGATGTAAAATGATATATATATATTATATATTATATTTTTAAGATATCTTGATTTCAAAATCTATGTCTAAGGATATGTTGCTTTGGAAAAGTGGTTCTGCTTTTGTTTCCACAGAACATAAGAACCTGTGGATTGCTTCCAGACTAATATTTTGACCAGCCAAGACCCCCTGAAAGGTCTCCAATGACACCAAGGCCCAAATCATCCAACATCCAAAATCAGCTTCAAGGCAAATGGCTCAGAAAATGCAACTTCACAAGCTACTACAATAAGGACTTGACCATAATCCTAAAATCTTCTTAATGTTCCCATAAGATTACCAGTGCCCGCTATCAGCAGGAAGTAGTCTAGAAAACTCTGCCCACATTCCCCAATCGATATTTGATTTTGTTTTCGTTATTGGTTACAAATTGTTATTGGTTATAGTCAATCTCTTTCTAAAAGAAGAAAGGAGGATATGATGTAAAAAATAAGATAAATGTATAGATTTTAGTTTATTGATACAAATTTAAAGTTAATTTTGTTGTACTGTATGTATATTTCTACTCTTGTTTAAAATATTTTGTTTGTGCAACTCATTTAAAATTGTAATGTATAGTTGAGAAATACAGATTAATAATAAGTCATCTATGATAATCAAACTTATAATCGTGAAGTTTTCTAGGTATACATAGATATATATTTCAATTAGATTGATAATCGTCAAACACTTCAAAGACCTACAGAATATGGCTTTTAAAATGTTTTAAAAACTTAGACTTTCTGAATAGTGAGACACATCTGCTCCTGGATGTACCTATTTATTTCAAAGAGAAAGATGAGCATTGAAGACACTCCATAGGGAGTTTATCTTCTTGGTAAAAATAGCCATTTGGGCAAGAAACTGTTCTTCCCTGGACTGTTTGACAAAATGTATTTGACAATGATATATTGACTAAACATGCAGGACCCATGGGAAGGTGAACACTGAACTTTGCAAGGTGAGATGGTCCTTCAGGTTTCTACTTTGAAGAGGAAACTGCCAGATATTCTACAGGACACGGGAAAAACTGAGAAACTCTAAGCCTGTAGGCTGAAGAATGGATGCCCCAACATTGCAGAAGAACTTTGAGTGACTGTCCAGGCAGCCAGCTGTCTCTGTGATTCTAGATTTTTGGAAGTTGCTTACAATGCTCTTTCTGCTTACTTGAGTAATATTATATCCCTCTGATGTCTTTGATGTAAAGACTAGATAGTTATAATTATGGTTTTCTTTGGTTATGATAAAAGTAAATTAGATATGAAAATTTAGACTCACAAATATAGGACAGTTACAATATTTTCTTTAATTTTGCCAAATACATATAGACTAGATATTGTAACTATGATTCTTTCTTGATAACTGTTTGTTATATATAATTTAACTATGTAAAAGTTAAGACCTTCCTTTTTGACTAGACAAAAAAGGGAAATGTTTTGGGATAATTCTTTTGTAAGCTGATTTAATAAAGCTCTGATTGGCCAGTAGCTAGGCAGGAAGTATAGGCAGGGTAAGAAGATGAGGAAAATTTTGGGAAGAGGAAGGCTGAGTCAGGAGATGCCAACCTGCCATCTAGGGAGCAGCATGTAATGGCACACAGATAAAGCCATGGAATGCGTGGCAATGCGTTGATTAACAGAAATGCGCTGAACTTAAGTGTAAGAGCTAGTCAGTTGTAAGCCTCAGCTAATGGTTGAGCAGTTTAATATAAGCCTCTAGGGACATAATATTTTGTATTGTACTCAGAAGAATCAAAGACAGTACCCCACAGAGCCCTTTGTACATCCAAGGTTATTATAGGACTAGTTATAACAATCAACGAATTGAACATGCCTAGATGCCCATCACTGATTAATAATTGCAGAAAATGTATTTATAAACTCAGTGGAGCTAATTCACCTGTAACAAAGAACACTATGTTAGGTGTAGGAAAATAAATAGACCTGAAAATTAAATGGTTTACATTAAATAAATGAAGTTCAGAAAGACAAATTGCACATATTTCTGTGACGTTCATGATCTAGGCCTAAATATATATGACATGAAACTGAAAGAAATAATATATGACAGACAAAGAAAACTAATGGGTTGGGGGCAGAGAAGAAGTAGAGTATAATGTAAGGAAAAAACACAAATAGCATGTTTCTCCTCATTTGCAGAATCTAATATTAAATATATATGTATCTATATATTTGTACATTAAAATTCCATGATATCAAAGAAGATGGACGAGTATTTGTGGGGACAATGCTGAATAGCAGGAGGCAAGTGCAATGATACATATTTATGAAAATTAAGTAATTTAAGCCATTATTTTGTTTGATACATAAATAATACAAATTAAAAATTATGACTATGGATGAATGATAAACTTGAAAAATCACTAAATAGATTAATTGCATACAAACTATCAACTGTAAACATAACCATGGCTGTCTTGAGTAGTAAATTAAAATGTCTTTCTCTGGGAGGAAGTTATCATTTAGTAAAATATCTTCCATAAAAGACACTGTAGTCATAGATAATATTGTTGGTAATTCTATCAGATGTCTGTTATTTAACTAAAAGTCTTCTACAGTGGGTATATAAAAAAATCACAATCATCACATAAAGCTGATATCTCCCTGACACAAAATTATATAGACACGGTACTCACAAGGGCTACATTTCTATCCTTGGCAATACAGCAGGTAATAAATGACAGCTATGATGCAAAGGAATGAATATTTAACTCTCTTTTAAATTAATTAATTAATTAATTAATTTATTTATTTATTTATAATTTATTTGGTTTACATCCTGGCTGCAGTTTCTCCTGCCTCCTCTCCTCCCAGTCCCTCCTCCCATCTCCTCCCATCTGTTCCTACCCCAATTCACTCCCCCTCCGTTTCTATTCAGGAAAGGGCAGGTCTCCCACAAGTATCAACAAAACATGGCATATCAAGCTAT
>NW_023504462.1:0-2559 GCF_004664715.2 Peromyscus leucopus | reverse complement strand
TTCCAAGTTGTCTCACCAATTTTGCTGACAATGACAATAAAGTGTAAGACCAGCTGTAGCTGTGTATCAATTCTGGGCAGAGAACAGAGCCAGTGTACAGCCTGGTGAAGGATAGCTGCCACTGTTGACATGTCAGCAGCCTGAGGATGGAGTTCAGGGAAACCCACAACCCATGGGGAAAAGTAACCAATGAGCTAGCCATCTGAACAGCAGACACTGAGGAACATGCGAAAGAAACACATGTGACTGTTGGGAAGTGAAAGTACAGAGCTACCTGAAGGCAGAGCTAGATGATGGTGAGGGGCTAACCTCAGCAGCACTTGGAGCCCAGCAGGCTGTGGAGTTAGGGCTTATGGAGATTGCTGTAGAGAGGCTGCAATGGGGAAATACCAGACTCAATCAGAGGGCCTGGGGGGAAAATTAAAGCTAATCTCACAGTGACTCCAGGGGATGCAGCTCTCTTGTGCAGCTCTGATGTGTGCAGGATGCCTGTGGGTGCAAAGACCCAGACAAGCAGCTATTTCATGAATTCATGCCCCAAAAGTTGGACCCCAGATGAAGCATTATTCTAATTAATCTTATCAATAAAAAAATCAGAAGTCAAATACTAGGATAAGAACCTGAAAGATTAGAGAACACTGAGCAGCCACAGTCTCTTCCTACCTCTTCAGTTCCTCTGTCCAAAAGGGATGATATTCTCTCTCAGCTGCACCTTACAACTTCCTATTTCCTATATCTATAGTCCTCCAAACCTCTGTCATCAGCTGGCACATAGTTCCACCCTCTGACTCCAAGAAGCTTTATTTGTCAGAACACAATGAAAATATATCACAGGACAAAAATAACTGCTGGAGGTATCACAGTCCCTGGTCACAGCTCTACTGCAGAGTTATAGTAATCTTATCTTGATGAATTTAAAGTTTTATACCTAAAAGATTTTCTGTTATAACTTGTATTACCATCTTAAAATTATCTTTTTAGACCTTAAAACATTTTCTTAGATACACAATCTAAGCTTTTATGCCTCTCATCCTTATCCATTTTATAGATCTTTTATGAATTTCTTTTTTGAATTTGATTCCTGTAGGAGTTCCATCTGTTTAGCCAATGACATTTGGGGTAACTAGCCCTACAAACATGGCTTTCTTTGGATATGACACCAGAAAAAAACTGAGGATAGTGGTTGAATACTCCTTCTCTCTCTCTTCTCTCTCTCTCTCTCTCTCTCTCTCTCTCTCTCTCTCTCTCTGTCTGGATGTTAGAGAAGGAACAAGTAAGTAGTAGAGAACCATGGTTTGTAGTTGGTCTTCATCACCCTTGGGCAGACTGGCAGGACAGCAGGAGCCAGATAAGCAGCAGCATCTACATTGCTCTACATTCATTCTTGTGTTATTCTCATTGCACCCCTTAACAAGTTATTGACCAGACTTTTGTGGGTTATCTCTTCATTTGGTAACAAAGAAAACTGTACCTATAACTACCTCATTCTCAACTATATTAGAGACCCAAGAAAGATATAATATTACCTGAGTAAACAGGAAGTGCAGAGCAAGCAATGTCCAGAACTATAGAAATTAAAAAAAAAAAAACAGCTGACTATCTGGACAGTCACCCAAGGTTCCTCTGCAACATTAGGGTATCCATCTTTGGCCTACAGATCTAGAATATCTGACAGACTTTCCTGTGAAGCAGGAATTTTTGAAGGAATTTCCTATTCTGTCCTGGCAAAGTTTAGTAGTTAATTCCTTTTCTATTCTGCTTGTACAATTTGGACATTATATTGTCAGTAGTTGAGACAAGGGCAGTTTCTTGCCATAATAGCTAGATTTTTGCAAACTTCATATGAAGATTCTTTGATGTCCATCATCCTTTTTTGAAGTAAAATGGTTCTATGAGGATCTCACATGTCTCACTGTCATTAAAAGCCTTATGTTATTAAAATATTTTAAATGCCATATTCTGTAGGTCTTTGAAGTGTTATAAGATCACCTGTGTAAAATAGATCTCTATATGACCTTTAAGACATACCTAACATGACTATAAGTTTGATTGTTATAGATGACTAACTATTAGCCTCTATTTATTTATTATTCTAAATAGCTTTCAAGGACTAAACTTTACATTTTTAAATGCGCTACATAGGTACAATACCTTAAACAAGAATAGAAACATATATACTGTATAACAAAAATAACCTTAAATTTGTATCAATATACAAAAATACACACCAATGTAAAATATTTGAGACGAGTGGTTGTTCAAATGTAGGCTCAACAATTTACCCTTTTATCCTATTATTTCTGTTCTATATCCCCCCATTTTTCCCTTCAGAAAGAGATCTCTAAATCTAATCTCATTTGTTCAGTTCTTTTCTTACCATGACCAAAACAACCTGTAACCACCACCCCCCAACAATAACAGACATCCATAACCCATTGAATTACTGTAAACCACCCCCACCCTCTTAGGAATGTGAGTATCATGTCCTCTCTACTGCTTTCTATTGTCTGGGGGTGATGACATTATTAGGGAACCTGAGAAAATTGAGATGATGGACAA
>NW_023504461.1:0-16680 GCF_004664715.2 Peromyscus leucopus | reverse complement strand
TGTTTATATTATTGTTGTATCATAATCTACAACTTGAACATATGTTAACTGCAGTATGGCAGTGATTATATTATTTCAGATCCAACAATTAAAGTACCTGGCTCACGTCAGTGTTTTATATAATTTATTTGATGAGATTATTTTAGTCTGAATTCAGAGTTTATTGTTTACATATTCAAGTCTAGGCTCTCTGTGTGTTTATTTAAAAGTAAAGTTTTTCTAATAAAACAATCATATATCCACATAATGCTTTAATTACTAATATGAAATACGTGTGAGCCATGGCCCACAAATTCCAATGTATCTCACTTAAGAAGCACATATTACTCAAGTCATCATTATATTGATAAGTACTTTGTCAATCCACATCACTTATTTGAATATGAATACATGAAACAACACACACATCAGAAATACACTTACTGCAGCTTCCTGTGACGAAGGCACCACCATGAATAAAAATTACAGCTGGTCTCTGTCCTTCAGATTTCCTTCTTGGCAAGTACAGACGAACAGGAATGTAATTAAAGTTTGTGTCAATCACTGTAACATTTTCATCTGAAACTGGTTTTGTAAAGTGAACTGTTGCTAAAGTTGAAAATAGTTCTTCATATTTCATAAGACCTACATTTTCAAATAATGTGGCCTATAAAAACAAGACAAAATTTTAAAGATTAAACATTTTTTAATAATAACAAATGCACACCCTCATGAAATGATACAAATAAACAGTGTGATAATACTCTAGAAGACTAATTTTATTTCCTAACAGTATTTTGGTAGCATGAAATTCTAAATATGCTTATCTGCTCCAGACGAGCACAAAATCGAGTTCATTAACAATTCATTATGGATGGCAGATGGGTCAATAAAATCCCATCCCTTTAGAAAAAATTGATAGTTATAGCTTAATAAGAAAAAGGAGTCATTTTCCTCCATAGCTGTTAATGAGTTACCCTTGCTATAGTAAATAATCTCCTCCCAATGCTCAAGAAGAAACTCTATTAAACTCATTGGATCACATAGAAGAATCAAGATATGAAAGTAGGAGGGGAACTTGTTGAGAAAATGGATTCCAATAGACACAGAGAGGGGTGAAAACAGGGGATTCATCAGGTAAATGCATAAATCTGTCCAACAATAATAAATGAATGTCTGGAGATAGTAAGCTGCTATTCACCTGGAAGCTTCATCCTTACTTGCTAGGCTTTATAGGGCTTAAAAGTGCGATGTATACACCAGAGAAGGAAAGTAATTATTAATTTTACCCAACTGTGAACCCCATGAACTACAATAACCACTGGACTAGCAAGACTTACCTACTCTTTCAACATGGTTTGAACATTATGTGGTAACCAATCACATTCTTTCTGGATTTTAGTCGCATTACATAAAATGAAACTTATATCTAATAGCATTGTTTGTGTGGGAATTCCATCCATTCTGCCAATGGCTTGTGGGGTAACAAGTCCTAGGGTGTGATCTTGTCTGCATATGTAACTACTTCAGAACTGAGGAGGAGGAGTCATGAGCTTTCTTGGGTGTTTAGAGCCAGATCAAGTGGCAGAGAGTGGCTTGCAGTTGGTCCCCATTGCCCTTGGGCAGAGCAGCAGCTGGATCAGCAACAGTCTTTACTTAATTTGTATTCATAATCATCATCCCCATTTTATTCCTTAATAAATTCTTCCCAGATACCTGTGGATTTCTCGAATTATCTGTTATCCATGTGGTCTAACCTGTGTAGCCTCTAAGCCTGCCCCCCCCCTCCCCAGCCCACACATAGCTGGTCTGCTCAGTGACTGGGCCCTAGCAAACCAGCATGCCCAAATTCTACCTTTTGGAATTCCCACTCTGCCAGAGATGCCCACGGCTGCATGCATCCTCCCGCCCCAAGCCTGTGTTTCATTGCTTGGGGCTGCCTAACTCTATGCAGCTTAACAGTGTCCAAATTCAGGTTTTTAAAACACCCACTCCTGACTTGGAACAGAGCAACTATGCCCTGCTCCTAGCAGTCTGTGGCATCCATGTTCCCATTCCCAGCAGCGTGTGCCAGTGCTCTGAGGTCAGCTCACCTAGTCCAGTAGTCTGCTCTGCACACACTGCCAGCCCTACTTATGCCAGGGCTCCACCAGCAGGCCAGCTGTTCAGTGGTCCAGCAGTCTGCTCTGTGCCAGCCATTTTTGCTTGGCCTGCCCCCTTCCCCATACAGGTTCTGCTCTGCTCCAGCACTGGGGCAGGGCCTGAGCCTGAGAATTCTCAGCTGCTCTCTCTAACCAAATTTGTTCAGTGTAAATAATCTGCTACCAGGTTGCTGGCCTGGGTGGGACTTTTATTCACAGTCAACTCTAGGAGCCTAAGTCAGCTTGAGTCGACCTTCTTTGGTGCCACACCTGTGATACCTGCTGGCCAAAAATCTTTATTACATCCCCAAATCTTTGCATGTACCAGTCATCCTAATATTGGATCTGTCTGCAGGTCAATCAAGATTTTTTACCCCTAATACAATTAATTACCTGAGGATGTTAACTCAGATAAATTACTTGATAACTTTACATTTTAGACTGATAAATAAATAAATAAATAAATAAATAAATAACAAATAAATAGTTTACAATTTGTAAACCCTTTCCATGCCAATGGTGGGAAATTTCACCAAAAAGCAATTAGGTACCTGCTAATTTCTAGTGTAGATGGGATGTTACAAGAGATAAGCAGCCTACCTGGGTGGGATGTATATATTTTTTGATATAATTTCTATTAGTCTGACAATTAACATTTTATCCTTAAGAAATGGTTTGATAACAGTGCCAAAGATGAGAAATTGACTAAAATTATACATTCTTTACAAAATGGTTATGAGAAATTGGCAGAAAATACACTAACTTTGGAAAGTAATTTGCAAGACATATAGATAGTCACTAAGGAAGACAAGATAGCCTTGACAGATAAGAAGAAACTTTAGAGGTATTTACACAGACCACGGAGAATGGTTATGAGAAATTGTCAGGAAGAACACAAGCTTTGGAAAGTAATTTGCAAGCCATACAGATAGTCACTAAGGAAGACAACACAACCTTGGTAGATAAGATAGAAGCTTTAGAATTATATATGAATAACAAGAACAAGTAACTGATTGATTTAATGAAGGTTTTGGAAGCACTTGCTGTTCAGGAGGTTCGGACCCTACAAAAGGCAACTACTAATAGATTCCAAGCCTTAGAAGAACTTATTAAAACTGATTAAAAAGAGCTTTCATACATAAATGAAAGAAGTTAGAGGGGAGTCAACCTCACTTTTATCTTATATAGTTAGAAATGAGCTGCCTAGCTAGTTAGCACACCTGCCATGACTTATCCTGTTACTGTTTGTAAGGTAAGCAAATAACAATTATCCCAAATAATATGCTGGCTGCAAATGGGAATCTATACATATGAAAGATTTAAAAATATTTAAAAATTAAGGAAGCAGTAGTTTCCTATGGTATGCATTCAGCACATGTGAGGCAGATGTTGAATATGTGATCCTCTTGGAACAGAATCACCCCAAATGACTGGAATTCAGCAGTATTAGAATATGGTCCTCAGTTACAATGGAAAAGCTGTTTGAGAGAAGAAGCTAAAGCCCTTGAATAGCAAGGTAAGATTAGAAGTTTTGAGATTTTTCAAGATCAAATACTTGGTGAAGGCTGTTATGCTAATGTAAATAATCAGGCTACATTTGGTGAACACACCTTGTCCCTATGCTGTACTACAGCCTTAAATGCTTGGGATAGGATTCAAGAGTCAGGAAAAAGAACTGACCCATTCATTAAAATTATACAAGGCTCAAAAGAACTCTTCACTGACTTTTTGCAAAGATTGACTACAGCTGTAATAGAATCATATCAGATTCAGAAGTTAGATGAGTACTAGTTGAATCTTTGGCTTTTGAAAACACTAATTTAGAATGCAAAAAGATATTTGGGTCTTGAAAAGTCAGATCAGCACCCATAGAAGAATGAATCCAACACATAGTCAATATTGAGTCTCATAACTATAGTGATGAATCCTGGATAGGAGAGGTGATTTTTCAAACATCAAAAAGTCAAATGTTTTAACTGTGGTAAATCAGGCCATCTAAGAAGAAACTGCAGACAGGACATTCCTATAAACAATGTTTTTCTAGGGATGACCTAAATAGAAGGCCCCAACCTTCTAAATTATGTGGAAGATGTGGCAAAGGCCAACATTGGACCAGTGAATGAAGATAAATAAGAGACAAAGAAGGCAACTTTTTAACCATCCTGACACACCTTGGGAGACTCTTGTAGGACCACATGTCAGACATGGTCCAGTCATCCCCAGTCACTGTGAAGGAAACTTCTCAATGGCTATTGTAAAATACCATACTGCTCTGGATGATAGAACAGCTTTGGAAGATGAATCAAAAGTTCCAGGAGAAACCATAAAATTAATATTTTTGCAGACATCTATAAGTGATCAAAGACCAAACAAAGCTTAGGGTATGTATGAATGACATTGTAATTGAAGGTCTATTGGACACAGGGAAAGATGTGGCTGTAATTATACCAGAATCATGGCATCCAAATTGACCTCTTGAGGAGGTAGATGTTCAGTTCTTGAGGATTAGAACCCTCTCTCAGGTAAAACAAAGCACAAGGTGGGTTGAATGTATAGGGCCAGAAGACAAACAAGAAAACTGAGGTAATATGTAGCTAATGTAGCAGTGAATCTATGGGGTCATAATTTATTACAGCAATGGAATACCTAGATTAATATTCCTCTCATCTCAGAAATGGGCCATAAACAAACATATTTCTGGGAGTAATATTATAAGACATTATAAAAATCAATCACT
This sequence comes from Peromyscus leucopus, assembly GCF_004664715.2. NCBI lineage: Eukaryota > Metazoa > Chordata > Mammalia > Rodentia > Cricetidae > Peromyscus > Peromyscus leucopus. The sequence goes on along the minus strand of NW_023504461.1, from coordinate 11,823 downwards.
GACCATTTAGGCTGTACAAAATCAGGGCACAACAGCTATTTATCTCTCAGAGGTACCAACAACTCTACCTTTAAAATAGTTAACTGACAAACCTGTCTGGGTTGGGCAATGGCCTACATCACAGAAACTACAGGCATTATTAGAATGGCTAGTTCAGGAGCAGCTAAATGCTCAACATTTTGAAGAATCCACCAGCCTTTGGAATTCTTCTGTATTTGTTATTAAAAAGCAATCTGGAAAATGGAGAATTCTGACAGATCTGAGAGTCATAAATAAAGTAATTCAGCCAATGGGCTCTTTACAGCCTGGAATGCCCTTGCCGTCTCTGTTACCCAAAGGATGGCCTATTATAGTTATTGACTTAAAAGACTGTTTTTTTCATTATACCTCTACAAGAAAAGGATATGGAAAAATTTTGCCTTCATGGTGCTTATTTATAATAATTCTCAGTCTGTTAAGAGATATCAATGGAAGGCACAAGCCAGGGAAATTGTTAAAAAAAAAAAAAGAAGTTCTACTTGTTCCTTGTATAATCAAATTCCACCACCTGCAGGAAATAACCCTAAAGGTATAAAAAGAAATGAAATTTGGCCAATGAATACATCTCATTTTTCAGAATTTGGAAAATTAAAATATGTGCACCATACAATAGATATGTTTTCAGGATTTCAATGGCATCTGCAATGAGTTATGAAAAGGATGATTCTGTAATTACACACCTTTTAGAAGTCATGACCATCATGAGAATAACTGTACAAATTAAGACTGACAATGCTCCAGCTTGTCTCTAGTAAAATGAAATAGTTTTTTGCATACTATAGTACAAGACAAGTGGTTGTAGAAAGATCTAATTGAACTCTAAAAGATATGCTTAATAAACAGAAAAGGGTGATAAATGACCCAAGAGATAGATTGGATAATGCCTTATTAACTTTAAATTTTCTAAATGCTAATGAGGAAGGACAGTGGAGAGACATTAGACAATAGAAAAAAACCTACAAAAACTATATTAGCCTGTGTACTTTAAAGATGTGTTGACCTCAGACTGGAAAGCAGGATATGGATTACATTGGGGAAGGGAGTTCACTTTTGTTTCCATAGGAGAAGAAAAGCTATGGATACCATCAAAATTAATAAAGATTTGATTTGTACAGGAGAGACCTGTTAATAAGTAAAAGTGATAGTTCATCCATTGATGTGAAAATTCTACAAGTCAAAAGAAAAACTCACCAAATAAGCATTGATGCAGGGGTTTGTTTTTGTCTTTACAGGAAAATAGAAATACCCATTTTCAAGAAGTCAAAAGACCTTGGACATCTAGACATCTAAAGAGGAAGGGAAAACTTTCCAAAAAAAAATTACCAAGCAAAGAAAAATTTGACCTAATGGTAGCAATATTCTCTCCTACCTTTACAAGACCTAAAAAATTAAAATTGCTTTACTTCTCTAAAAATTTGTAGTCCTGACTCCATTAAAAATTAAAGCTGGCTTTGAAGTTGGAGTGTGGCTTTCTACTTCTCTATATCCAAGCATGCTGTTAAAAGAAAAATTCAGAGTTTCTGTCTAATAATAGAATCTGTTGTGGGACAAAAGAAAACCAAAATCTAAGGACCCTTGTGCTGTAGGATGGTCTGTATGTCAAATTGCTCTGATTGATCAATAAATAAAACACTGATTGGCCAGTGGCTAGGCAGGAAGTATAGGTGGGACTAACAGAGAGGAGGAAAGAAAGAACAGGAAGGCGGAAGGAGTCACTGCCAGCCGCCACCAGGACAAGTAGCATGTGAAGATGTCGGTAAGCCATGAGCCACATGGCAAGGTATAGATTCATGGAAATGGATTAATTTAAGATACAAGAACAGTTAGCAAGAAGCCTGCCACAGCCATACAATTTGTAAGCAATATAAGTCTCTGTGTTTACTTGGTTGGGTCTGAGTGGCTGTGGGACTGGCGGGTGACAAAGATTTGTCCTGACTGTGGGCAAGGCAGGAAGACACTAGTTACACCCTTGTTGTCACAATCTCCTTCACCTCATACTTATTTTTGACTCGTTAAAAACCTTTCTTTAGATATAATCCTGTCTTACAATTTAAACTTTCTGATTTGATATTAATAATGTTTAAGTTTTCCACCACAAATAATACATTTTCCTAACAGTGATCTCTGAAGTCTCCAAAAAGATGATGGGGCCCCACAACAACAACCATACCTGGTCATAATAATGCCATTGAGCCTATAAACACCACTCAAAGATTGGCTTTGGACTACTAACTACTCAAGACAATTCCAAGGTGGCTAGCTGAGATGATTTACCTTCTTACACCGATCTAGCCAGAAGTTCAGATAAGCATTACCCATTGCTCTGAGATGGGCTACAAATGTTACAGTTAGCCCTCAAGAGATTTAACCATTGTTTTAGTTTTCTACAGTGTCTCATAAAGATACCATTACCCCATTGACAGCAGGTATCAATTCTAAGATACCCCCTCTCCCAACAGTTTTTTGTTGTACTCAAGGTTATGCATAATTGTCATCTGTGAGGGATTGGTTATAAGTTGTTGGGAGAGGAACAATAAAGTTAGATTCAAGAATCTCATTTGGAATAGAAAACAGAGGGATAGATAGGATAGGATAAGGCAGATTATTATATCTACTTGTAAACTAATTTAGCAACTATCAGCTTTAGATAATTTGCATTAGTATGGATTCTTGTATATTGATATAAATCTAAAATTATTTTTCGATTCCTATCTAAGATAATTTGTGTATTGATACTAATTCAAAATTATATTTGTCATATTGTATATATGTTCCTACTTCTGTTTAAAATATTCTTGTATATTGATGCAAATGCAAATTAAAGATATTTTTGTCATATTGCACTATACATTTCTACTTATGATTAAGATATTTTTGTATATTGTCACAATTTCAAGGTCATTGTCCTTATGCTGTACATCTTTTTAAATATTGTTTATTTTTATACTGTGAAGCTTTAGCTTTAAGCTCTATAGGTTGATAAGAATTACAGGTTTATAGTCACCCATGTCTGTCAAACTTATAGTCCTGTTAGTTAGATTTCCTAGGTGTGCAGAGATATATCCCACAAAAATAGGTAATCTTAAAATACTTCAAAGAACTAGAGGATATGGTATTTAAATGTTTTAATAACTTAGAATTCTGTTAACGTGAAATACAACTGCTCCTGGCAGCACTCATCTACTTCCAAAAAGATGATGGGCATCAAAGACACTCCATATGGAGTTTGTGTTCATCTTGACAAAACTGGCCTGTTGGGCAAAGAACTGTCCTTGCCTTGGCTGCTGATAGTAAGCATGCTTTCCACTCCAGACAAGCAGAACACAAGGAAAAGCTACTATTAAACCTTACCAAACCAGGGTAGAACAGGCTTTCAAATTTTCCTGCTTCTGAAAATGGTCTGTCAGATATTCTAGTCCTATAGCCAAAACTGAATGCCCCCACGTTGCAGAGAAACATTGGGTGACTGTCCAGGCAGCCATCTGTTTCTGAGACTTCTTGCAGTTTTTCGGAAGTTTCTCGCTTGCACTTCTTGCTTACTCAGGTAATATAATTTTCCTCCTTAGGTCTTAGATGAGGTTGAAGACTAGATAGTTACAGCTATAATCCTCTCATATCTTAGCTAAGGGCATATTAGGTCCAAGACTTAGACTCAGGATAGGACAGCTTTTGGAGCAATCGCTGTAATTTGTCAATTATCTATGGTCTAGACATTTAGACTGTGTTCTTGCTTGATGTTTTTCTTGTACGTTGTATTTCCATTTTTGTTTATGTTATTATCTTTTGTTTCTTCTGAACAATACTTGATAATTGTTCCTGTTGTATATAGTTTTGTATTAGGATTAGAACTTTCTTATTTAGACAAAAAAGGGGAAGTATTGTGGGAAATCAATCCATTCAGCCAATGGCTTGGGAGTAACAAGCCCTAGGCGTGGTCTTTTCTGTGTAAGTCACTGCATAAGAGCTGAGGAGGAGAGGTTTGAACTCTCTCTTTTTTTTTTTTTTTTTTTTTTTTTTTTTTGGTTTTTTTTGGAGCACTGCGATAAAGATGCTGTGGAGTGTGAGGTATTGAGCTCTCTTGAGTGGTTGGAGCTGGATCAAGCAGTGGAGAGTATCTTGTGGTTGGTCCCCATTGCCTTTAGGTAGAACAACAGCTAGATCAGCAATGGCGTTTACTTGTTCTACATTCGTGAGTGTGATCCCCATTTTATTCCTTAATAAATAAGTCTTCTTCCCAGACATCCATGGATTTCTCACATTAATTGTTCGGTCAAGAACCTGTGGATAGACAGGTCATAGGCCACATGAGAGAACCTACTACTGCCACTCTGTTAAATTGACTTCTAAATATGGTCAAACATCATTGTCTAAAATTCTCAAAGAACTATGAAACAGGAAAAGCATGGAGTACTTAAACAAGTACAAATAAATAAAGTACAAATAAATAAAATTTATATATATATATATATATATATATATATATATATATATATATAAACAAAACATGCTGTGTTTGGAAGTAATAGTAGTCTTATTGCCACCAAAATTTTATATATATATATATATATATATATATATATATATATATTTAGTTCGTTTTTGTTTTTGTTTTTGTTTTTTTTTTTTTTTCAGACAGTGTTTCTCCGTGTAGCCCTGGCTATCCTGGAACTCACTCTAGAGACCAGGCTGGCCTCAAACTCAAAGATATCCACCTGCCTCTGCCTCCTGAGTACTGGGATTAAAGGCATGCACCACCATCATCTGAAATAATTTATTCTTAACTGTAATTTTATTGAAAATAAAATTATCTGAAAAGTGGAATTTCAGGTATGTTCCAATATTTTATTTTATTTTGTTGGTCATTCAATTTAGTGTTATAAAATGATGTGTGTGTGTGTGTGTGTGTGTGTGTGTGTGTGTGTAAACATGATGGCCATGTGTGCTTGTGGAAGTCAGGTATAAACTTGGGTGTTGGTCCTTATCTTTTGAACTTGTTAAAGACAGGTTCAGTTGCTCCAGCTGTATATGCCAATCTTTCTGACCCAGCAGCTTCCTTGATTCTCCTGTCCTCACCTCCCCTCCCACTGTAGGAGATGTGCGTTACCATATCCAGCAGACTGTGGGTTCTGGAGACCTGAGGGCAGACCCGAACCCTTGCTCAGCAAACGTTTTACCCACTATCCTGTCTCCATCATCTCTAGTTTAGTCTAATATTTTAAAATGTCATTCATTTCCTATATATATCATAATTCATGTTTCCCCTTTTCAGATATAAAATAGTATCTTTTCTTTTTTTAAAGATGACTTGAAGGAAAAAGAATTTTTATTTATACCATTGAAGACAGGCTCTCTTTAGTATTTTTGATAAATCATTTAAGACATTACTGACCAATTTCAGTTAAATCATTGTTATATTTTTATGTGACTAGAATATTCCAGAGTATATACTACTGTTTCTGCCTCATGATGGTAAGGTTATAAATCAACACAGATATTATACCCATCTACATTAATGGTGAGAATAATGACTCCAGGAGCTCCTGTGGCTAACCATTGTTACACATATAGTAACTGGAAGAACAAGGTGAAGTGCCATGTATCTAGGTCAGTTAGTGGTACATATCATCTTCTTTGTATAATTAGATGACACATTATAGATCAAAAAAATAAAAGTAAGAAAAATGCTAAATTCTAGAAGAATGTAACAAATAGAAGATCAAAATGGCAATTGTATAAACAATTTTCGTTGAGGAGTGACAGGTGCTGTTGATGGAATCAACACTGTGGTTTTGTCACCTTCAAGACTTTTTTTAATACTATAAAGCTCTTAACTTAAAAATAAATATGCATATATAGAAACATGCAATAAGAACATCTACTAAGAAAAGTGCCCAGGGCCAGATGGTTTCAGGGCAGAATTCTACCAGACTTTCAAAGAAGAGTTAAAGCCAATGTTCCTCAAATTATTACACAAAATAGAAACAGGAGGAATACTGCCAAATTTAGTTTATGAGGCTATAGTTACCCTGATAGGTAAACCACACAAAGATACAACAAAGAATGAGAATTACAGACCAGTTTCCCTTATGAATATAGATGGAAATACTGAACAAAATACTCAAAAACACAATCCAAGCAGTGCAGTGGTGGCACACCCCTTTAATCCCAGCACTTGGGAGGCAGAGCCAGGTGGATCTCTGTGAGTTCGAGGCCAGCCTGGGCTACCAAGTGAGTTCCAGGAAAAGGCACAAGCTACACAGAGAAACCATGTCTTGAAAAACCAAAAAAACCAAAAAAGAAAAAAAAAAAAAACACAATCCAAGATCACATCAAAAAGATCATCCACCATGATCAAGTAGGCTTCATCCCAGAGATGCAGGGATGGTTCAACATAAGGAAATCAGTCAATGTAATCCACCACATACACAAACTGAATGGAAAAAAAAGAAACATGATCATCTCATTTGATGCTGAAAAAGGTTTGGACAAAATCTAGCACTGCAGTATGGTAAAATTCTAGAAAAGAATAGGGATAAAAGGGACATAAGTCAACATAATAAAGGTAATTTACAGCAAGTCTATAGTCAACATCAAATTAAATGGAGAGAAACTCAAAGTAATTCCACAAAAAATCAGAAACAAGACATGGCTGTCCACTCTCTCCATATCAATTCAATATAGTATTTGAAATTCTAACTAAATCATCAGACAGCTGAAGGAAATCTAAGGGATATAAATTGGAAAGGAAGAGATCAAAGTATCATTATTTGCAGATGATATGATAGTATACATAAACAATCCCCAAAATTCTACAGCTGATAAACACCTATGAGTAAAGCAGAGTATCATTAGGAATCATTTCTTTTTCTTTTTTCTTATTTTTTTTGTCAGTTGTGTTTGGTTATACCCTCTTTCTCTGAGCTATCTGTTTTCTATAACCAGACAGGCTTCCAGTGGTGGGACTGGGAAACCAACCAAGCCACAAAACTCTCAACCTAAAACCTGTCCTGCCTGAAAGAGTGCTGGGGCAATGGTGACTCTTAGCTTGTGGGAGCTGCCAACCAATGACTGGTCTAACTTTAGATCCAAGCCATTAAAAGAAGCCCAGGCTCAAAACTGCCTAGATGGTCAGGAACTTGATAGCTCAGAGAAATAGGGTAGAACCAAACACAACTAACAAAAAAATTAATGAAATGATTCCTAATGATATTCTGCTTTGCTCATAGATTGGTGCCTAGCCCAGTCATCATCAGAGAGGCTTCCTCTGACAGCTGATGGTAGCAGAGCAGAAACCCCCAGCAAAACAGGTGTGAAGCTTATAGAACCCTTCAGAAGAAGGGGAGGAATGATTGCAGGAGTTAGAGGGGTTGAGGATACCAGGAGAAAACAGCCTACAGAATCAACCAAGCAGGACTCATAGGGACCTATGGAGATTGAAGCAAGAATCACAGTGCTGGCATCAGCCTGCACTAGGTTCTCCATGCTTTGGTTATTTAGCTTAGAGTTTTTGTGGGACTCATAACAGTAAGAGATGGGGTATCCTTTTTCCTGCTCTTGGGATTATTTCCTCCTAGCTTACCTTGTCCAGCCTTGATATGAGGATTTGTCTTATGGCATCTTGTTATGCTATGTTCTGTTGATATCCCTGGGAGGCAGGCTAATTTCTAAAGGGAACCAGAGGAAGAGTGGATCTGGGAAAGAGGCGAGGTAGGGAAGACTGGGAAGAGTGAGTGGAGGAGACAGTACAGTTGGGCTGGAAAGTTTTGTATGAGAGAAGAATAAATTAAAAAGAAAAAGAATTAATAAAACAGCCATTCCTCTCTAGTCCTCAAACTATTTATATATTTGTGTCTTGGAAGAAAATGTTGTAGATACGTATTGTCTTTATAAGCTTAGTAGGTATGAATATCTCTGCTGGGAAACAATGCTTTAGGTTACTTTAGCGAGCTACTATCTCTCCATTCAAGTATTTGATGAATCAGCTGCTCAAAGTGATAGACATTTCTTTGTTAAAAAGTCAGAGTTAATCACAAATTATCTTTATTGAAACCTACTTGGAAAGTTTATCTTAAGCCTTTAAACAAAAACAAAGAAAATTGGAAGTGAATTATCACCACAAATCACATCAGAAAGTGAATTATTTTTATTATCTATTCTTATACACCAATCTTCTTGAATATCTCTGAGGCTTCTGTTTTACCATAAAGGTTATATTGGAGTAATGGGAAGCTGAGTTAAAAAGATATCACCTACATATCTTGGTCAATACAAAGAAGTCGAGCTGTTGCCTCACTAGAGCGCTCTCCCCTACTGACTATTGTTCATGGCACTGGAAGGAACTCTGCATACTACCAGGTGAAAGAAGTAAAGACCAAGCCAGCTACAAAACCTGTGATTTTCAATGGTGACCTGCCTGTAGCTGGAGTTTTCTCCAGTCCTGCTCAGGCCTGCAGCCTCTCAGACACAAGTAAACACAAAGAGACTTATATTACTTATAAATTGTATGGCCGTGGCAGGCTTCTTGCTATTTAGTTCTTATATCTTAAATTAATCCATTTCTATTAATCTTTAGGTTGCCATGTGGCTTGTGGCTTACCGGTACTTTTACATCTTGCTTCCTCTGTGTCAGGCTGGTGACTTCTTACTCAGCCTTCCTGTTCCCAGAATTCTCTTCCCTGCTTATCCCACTTATAATATACTTCCTGCCTGGCTACTGGCCAATCAGAATTTTATTTATTAACCAATCGTAGCAACACATTCATAGCATACAGAGCGATATCCACAGCATCTGCCTGCATGATATCCTTGTGCAATAGTTGTACAATATTGTAAAAGTAACCAACCACCCTCTGACTGGATTTAAGGCCTACTGTATGAGATGGAACCCATGCTTGACATTGGATAGGTAATGGGCCTAGGGGAAAACCAAATGCTATTGACTTGCTAAAGGATAATAAATGACTCCTAATGAAATTCTGTTATACACATAGATCAGTGTCTTGCTCAGCCATCATCAGAGAAGCTTCTTCCTGTGGTAAATGGGAAGAAATACCCTGGACTGAGTCTATCAGGTCGATCCCAGTCCTCGGGGGGAGACCTTGATCTGGAGGAGGTGGGAATGGGAGGTGTGCTGGGGGGATGGGGAGGAGGGTTGGAAGGGAGAGAACAAGGGAATCTGTGGCTATTATGTAGAACTGAATAGTATTGTAAAATAAATAATAATAAATAAAAAAATGGGAAGAAATACAGAGACCCACAACTGGACAATGTGCAGAAAGTGAGAGACTTTGCTATATTCATTCTTGAATGTGATGTCTTCATCAAACCCTTTCTCTCAAGGCTCAGGGAGCTATGTGGAAGAGGAGGTTAAAGATTGTAAGAGGCAGAGGAAATAGATGACGCCAAGGAACCAGTGACTTCCATACACAACAGAACTGACACATGGGAACTCAGAGACTGTGGAAGCATGCACAGGGCCTACACAGGTTCAAACCAGATGGGGTCCCAGTGCTGAGAGGGGGAAGTAGAGAGGGGCTCCTCTCCTATCTCTAACCAAGAAGCTATCTCCAACCATTCCCTGCTTGCAATGCAAAAATTAGTGTTCTCCAGCGGGGTCTCACTATCTATATAAACCACCCATGAGGGTAAGCCCATGGCCAGCACAAAATGAACTCTATTGTTTTGTCTAATATTGCATTTTTGGACCATTTTTTTTTATATTACTGGTCTTTTCCTTGTAATTTATGGCTTCCAATTCTGTGTTTTTATAATTGTATGTGTGTGTTGTGCTTTTGTTTGTTCATTTTCTAAAGAAGGAGAGAAAAAAGGGTGGAATTGGATGGGTGAGGAGGTGAGGAGTGTCTTGGATGGGAGAGGGGAAATCATGATCAGAATACAATGTATGAATTTTTGTTAAAAAATATGACTGTATTCCACTTGATACAAATATAAAACACTTTAAAACTAGACTGATCTCAAATTATGCATTAACTTTATATGCTAAATTTTTAATTGTATTTTTAAAACGTATTTATTTTTATTTTATGTGCATTGGTGTTTTGTCATTGGTGTGTGTCCCCTGGAACTGGAGTTACAGATAGTTGTGAGCTGCCATGTGGGTGCTGTGAAGTGAACACAAGTCCTCTGGAAGAGCAGTCAGTGCTCTTAACCACTGAGCCATCTCTTCAACCCCTCTATGCTGACTCTTCATATTCATGTTTAAAATATGAATAACAGTGACTTTTTCACAGTGAAATTGTAGTAAAGAGATCTGAGAAAATAGAATAAATGCCTCTATCACTTCTAGATGCAGTTAAAACACGTTTCATCTAATTGTAAATATACTAGTTGTACTAACTTATAATGACAGCTTCATTACCATCATAGGGAAAACTGCTCACATACTTAATATTGACAAATGTACCCAAATCACAATTTATTTGGAGGCCTCAATAACACAAAGAATACACAAAGTTTCAGTGAACAGAAATCTTGAGAACTACCTTGAAAAAGAAAATCACTAGAATGATAAATGATTAAATACAACAAAATTTTAAACTTAGTGGACATAAAAGAGTGAGTTTTCAGAGACTGTAGGATCCTTGGTATTATTGAAATCATTAATCATTTCCAAACTTTCTAGCAATTCCCAAATATTCTTTTCAGATTATACTATTTCTTTTTTTCTGATGTTGACATATGGTCACTATATATAGTGGTTTAGCAAACACTGTCTGTCTTCCTGTTTGTAGACAATCAGTTAAGCATATTAATGATTAAATATACAGCAATATTATCTGGTTTACATATCATAAAGTAAGCCAGGTGGTGGTGAATGTATTTCCTCCCAGCACTCAGGAGGCAGAGGGAAACAGATCTCTTAATTCAAGGTGACCATTATCTACAAAGCAAGTTCCAGGATAAACAGAATTACACAGAGAAACCCTGTCTTGAACTCCAAAACCATAACCAAAAAAGAACAAACCAACCAAACAACCATAACAAAAAAGAAAGAGAACTAAAATATCTTCCAAATACTTTGAAGTAAAAGAAGTTTCAAATATACTTATAGCATGTCACCCCAATTCCCCAGTAAAAAATATATTACCACGAGTGAAGTTACTTTTATAAGAGCATCCATGAATCTCACTTTCCAGGGTTCTTCAATATTTTCTGGAAAAGGTAAATACACATAATAAGCAAGTAGAATACAGGAGAATCCAAAGCACAGAGTTTTGTACCCCATGATAAATCTCTACCAAACTTGTGTGCAGTGACAGTCAACAGCATCTCATATATAGACTACGGAGCAGTAAGACAAAGGTAGGTGAACTGTTTGAGATAAAATGATAATTTTAGCAATAGTGACTTGACATTCACTTCTGAGATCAAGCCACAGATGAAACTGGTTACACAACTGTACAGCTTTGTGAAATAGAATTTACAACAGAATATCTAATAAAGTATGCAACAATGGCATAAACTTGTTAGACCAGTGAGCTCCTCTTACATCACTTAACACCAGAAGAGCAGAAGCAATTAGGACCCTGATTAGAGCATCCTAAAAAAAGGACCAAATGGTTGCTTTGTTTTCTAGCTATTTTTCAAAGAACAATTATAACAGTTTAAAAACAAGGTAAAATGTTAGGTAATGTTTAATCAACCTTGAGAGGAGCTGACTACCCTACAACGTAACAGTTCCGTTAATTCTAGGTTTGCATAGACAGTTAATATACCAGTTTTGGACACTTGTGCCAAGAAGACCCTAGCTCCAAGTATCATACC
>NW_023504460.1:0-168105 GCF_004664715.2 Peromyscus leucopus | reverse complement strand
TCCAATAAATTCCCATATATGTGTATGTATGTATACATATATATGTATATATATACATATATATATATAGAGAGAGAGAGAGAGAGAGAGAGACCGAGAGACAGAGAGACAGAGAGACAGAGATTCATTCTATAAATTCTATGAATCTCCAGAACCCTGACTAATAAAGGACCTGACACTTAGGAAAGTGGATAGGCTAGGTTTCTGAGGGAGTTCACAGACGGGAACACACCAGAGTGTTGTTCCACCAGAGTCTGCTTATTTATTCTCCTTCGAATTAGGGCAAAGAGTGAAGAGAGGTCACCCCAGCAGGTCTGCTATAGTACCTGCTGGAGTTGGGGCAGGGAGGCAGGGAGCTTAGGAGGGGAAATCTGTGGGATCCACAGGAGATGGGGGCAGGGGCAGGGAAGGTTGTCATAGGTGATCTGCTGCAGAGCTGGGGATGACACTGGGGAATTGGATCTGGAAAAACAGAAGGAGAGAAGATCTGCAAGTTCCTGGTTCCCTGGTAGGGGTCACCTGTGGATTAGCAGGAAGTGCCTGTTGGAATTGTGGACTGGGATAAAGCAATGAGGGAGTTTTGGAGGGGAAGGTCTGTGGGATCCATTAGATATGGAGTAGGTGGCAGGCTCTTGCAGGTGTTCTGATGCAGAGCTGAAGATGACTATGGACCTGGATCTCAGGGAACAGAGGGAGAGGTGAAGATCTGCAGTCAGGCTACCTGCTTCCCAGGCATGAGTGGTCTAGTTTTTTTAATATAGGCACTTCCTCATAAGATTGCTTCCAATGTGCCCCACAGGTTTTATTTCTTTGTTGATTTTTTTCATTGACTCATTGATCATTTAATAATGAGTTGTTTAAGACCACATGCTGGTCTATTTACTGGAGTTTGGGTTTTATTTTTTGTTTCTTTGTTTTGTTTGCTGGTTTGTTGGTCTGTTTCTGCTGTGCATTTGAAGTTCTTGCACTGTGGTCAGACTCCAACCTTTTTGAATTTGTAAAGATTTGTCTTGTGTCCCTGGATGTGTTGTGTTTTAGAAAAGCTTCCATATGATGACGAGGAGAATGTATATTCTTTGGTGTTTGGATAGACTATTTTATAGATATCTAAAAAATCATTTTGATGTTTGATTCCATTATCTCTGATGTTTCTCTGTGTATTTTTTCTCCAAATGATCTGTCTATTAGAGAAAGTGGATATGGAAATCATCTACTATAAATGAATTGGTGTTCATCTGTCTTTAATTCTGTACATTATTTTTATATAAAATTGGGCGCCCTGAGTTTGGTGCATATAAGTTTAGGATAGTAATGGCTTCCTGGCTAACTGTTCTCTTGATCAGAATGAAGTTTCCCTCTTTATCTCTTCTGGTTGGTTTCATTGTGAAGTCTATTTTTTCATATATTAGGATGGGGTGACTTCTTGCTTCCTGTTGACGCTTGATCTGATGCTTTTTATCCATTCTTTGACTCTAAAGCTATGCCAATCTTTAAAACTGAGATGTGTTTCTTGGAGACAGCAGGTAGGTGCATTTTGTTTCTTGATGCACTCAGTCTGTGTCTTTGGATTGGAAAATTGAGGCCATTGATATTTAAATCTGTTATTGAAATGTGGGTGTTAGTTGTGGTCATCATGTTGATGATTTTGGTGTTATTGTCTCTGTTCTTGATGGTATTTTGTGTCTTAATAAATATGGATTTGCATTTCTTTCCACATTTTCTTTGCTATGCTCACTCCTCTTTAGTCCTTCATGCTTCCTCTATTTTCCTTGTTTGGTTTGTTGGATATAAATATTTTAGGCTGATTGTCTGGTGGCAATTTTTCTTTCTCCTCCAATCATGGCATGTAGTATTGCTGTGTATATTATTGTATGTTGGCTGTCATAGTCTTTTAGGACTTAAAAGGTATTGCTCAAGGCTCTTCCAAAGTTTCCTTTGAGAAATCAGGTGCCGTTCTGATAGGCTTTCCTTTAGAGATGATATGCAGTGTTTCACTTACAACTTTCAATATACATTCTTCGTTATGTGTACTTAGAACTTTAACTATGATATACTGTGGGGATTTTCATTTCTGATCCTGTCTCTTTGGTGTTCTGTGTTTTCATTATATTTAGATGAGCATACCTATTCTTAGTTTGGGAAAGTTTTCTATGAGCTTGTGTAAGATCTGGTCTATGACGTTGACTTGGGAGTGTTCCCCCTCATTTATGCTCATATGTCAAAGTTTTTTTTCATAATGCTTATTTTTTTTAAAGATTTTTCCATTTTCCAAGCTTATTTGACTAGGTTCTCTGATATATCTCTAAGCTCGTTCTCCAAGATTTCAGTGAGATTTTCTTTTGTCTTCTTTTAATTCCTTGAATTCTTTGAGAAAGCTTATGATTCTGCTTTTAACCTCCGTGTCCTGGGGTTTGCCTGTGTAATTCTCATTGGTGAACATTTTTAAGACTGTTAAAATTTGGAGAGAAGGTACTGGCTTCATCTTTTATATTGTTCATATTCCTAAGATCAGAGCTAGGCATCTGCAACTCCTTTGTTAGTTTTGAGTTTGTGATGGATGGAGCAAAGTGGGGGAAAGAGAAAATGAGTAAGTGTGTTAGTATACAAGTTGGAAATGGCTTGGAGAGGAGATGAATTCAGAGGGACAGTGAGTACTGGGCTGGTACATAGGATGGCTTTTCTGTTCCAAGATGGGAGTGTGGGAGTAGACAAGACTGAGTGGAAATTTTGGATATGATATGAGAGAGTCCTATGATTTGGTGAGTAGGTAGGCAGAATACTGGCCCAAGCAAGAACTCTTCTGTGGTGAAGGCATGAAGGCCAGACTAGGCTGATTTACCAGTTGTGGGTCCAGGATATATATGGTAGACTACAGAAAAGGCCTGGATGAAGTTGCCCTATTTTATTTTTATTGCAGTGCTGGATTTGGAACCCAGTCCCTGTACATAGTCAGCAAACACTGTATCACTGAGCTGTGACCCAAAATGAGTAAATGTACTTTAATAACTTATCAATAGTTTATAGTTCTTATACTATAATCAAATAAGTAACCACAGTATGAGTAATGGCAACTGTATTTTTTCCTCTGTGACCATACACTTCAATTATTCTTCTCACTGAGTGGACTGAGATGTACACAAGAATTGTCAAAAGGAACTATTGCTCAGTTTCACAAGGAAAGCCCTTGCTGTTTCATATTGTGTATGACATTGCAGTTTTCTGTTTGTTGGTTTGTTGTGATGTTGCTGTTGGAACCCAGTGTTTAGAGCATGCAGACAAAGCTCTCCCAATGAGCTCCATCTCAGCCCTGTTACGGTTTTTAACTATTTATGGAGAAAAGGAAGTTCCTTTCCCTTCTTAGAGATATGAAAAGCTTTATTATGAGGGCAACTTGAGATTTATCACTTTTATTATTTCTCATTGATTGAGACAATTTCCATATTACATTTTGTTAACACAGTGGGTAGGGATACATTTTTGTTAATGATAGGCCTTTGGTCATACATATCCTTTGATTTACGTATTATTGAGTTTTCCTAGCAAAAATTTTTCTTCATCAGTTTTTATTTCCCTGAATATGTTTGGCCTAGTTTCTTACTGTTATTTGTCTAGAATAACGCCCATTGTCATTCTAGTGCATGCTACAAATTGAAAATGGCTGTCCTTTCCTGTGTTCCTCTGGATTTCTTTGAGATTTGATGAGCTTGAAATACAGTGTTCAATTTACTATTGAATCCTTTGGGAAAATTATTCTTATAGTTCATATTATGATTGTTGTTGGTCAATTCATAGCTCTATATTTTCCTGAGTCATCTAAGCTCAATTTCTAAAATATTGGCCATTTCATTTAAATTTCAAATAATTGGATAAATGTAGCACATGTTCTCATTTTTATCACAGTGATAGACTGCACATATAAAATGTGAATAAAATATAAACATGCACGTGAAAAATAGACACAAACAGCCTTCAGTCATCTTTCAAAAGATGCAGCCTTTTCTTTTGAAATCCAGGTTCACTCAATGTGGTAACACAAAGGAGGAGCCCTATTTCCTGTGACTAACTGTGGACAGGCAGTTTCCCCTGACCTGCAGGGGCACAGACATCACAAATTGAGTGTTTCACATGCAAATGTGCCTGCATCCACAGAGCAGGTCAACTTTACACTTGCTCTTTTTCAATGAATTGTCCTTAGCTTAAACAGTTGAATTTTATTTAAAAATGTAGACCAGGCATTCACACAAAAGAGACTTTATATTACATTGTCTTGAAAATAGAGACCAACTCAGGAGGAATGAAGTTTAATCCTGCAGTCTTCCACTCTGCTGACATGGAATATTTCTCCACTGACACACCCTCTTGTTCCTTCTTATGAATTTTATTACTTTCTACTCAAAGACAACTTATATATTTTATTGATTTTGGAGATAAATGTGTATTTTAAGACTACATAGACTCTATTGGTTATCTTTGCCAGTGGTCATGTCAGAGGTGGCAATTGAAGTTCAAGGTGTCAGCCCACCAGGAGGAAACTCCTGTGTATCATGTGTATCTCAGCTCGGCAATGCTCCAACACTGCAGACCACAGAAAGTCATGTGCTTCTGCTGTGCCTTTACATTTTTGCTTCTGTTGTCTTTCTCTAGTATCTGGCATGGTGTGAATGGGTGTGGAGAGATCCCCACTGCCTGGAATGTAGTGTGTTTATCTCATGGAAACATACACTGGGCATTTTTATCTGTGGATTGTCATGAAGATGATTCCTCCCTAAGGTGTACAGCCTAACTGAATATAATAATGATAGCTTGTACAGGATTTCTATGAATAAAAATAAATGCAAGTAGGTGTCACAAAGGTAGAACTCATGAGTTACTATTGAGGAGCCATATAGACTGTGGTTTAGGTTAATGATTAAAAAAAAACATTGAGTCACGGTAGCTTAGTTGGCTTAAATTCTCTTAATTTTGAAGGATGCATTCACAGGTTGTGGAGTACATAATAGCAGAAACAAAACTTTGAAAATAACTTAAATTTAGACTAGGAGATTTTCATCAAATAGCTTTGATGTGAAAAACCCAAGAAGACAGGCGAGGGGTGGAGCTGGAGATGGCGTCTGCAGTGGCTTGCCAGCAGGCCTAGATAGCAATCCGACCAGGGCCTCTCTGGAGTGGGCCAAGGGGAACGAGAGGTGCCGATGTTTCCACCATACTGGGTAGCTCAGGTTGCAGCCTGGTACCGTCGAGGTCAGTCATCTTGCTCCACTCGCAGTGGAGCCATTTCGCCCAAGCCGGTGAAAATGTCCTTTGGTCTCCTCCGTGTCTTCTCCATTGTGATCCCTTTTCTCAATTTTGGGACACTCATTAGCAAGAACTTTGCTGCTTTACTTGAGGAGCATGTCATTTTTGTTCCAGAGGATGACAACAATGATGACGATTAACAGGGCATGGAGAAGTATAGAAAGGAGAAAACACTAATAGACGGAGTGGTGGCACGCTCAGTTCCTTCCCTATTGGCAGAAGGGTCAGGGGAAGCCCTCAGCCTTACCTCAAGGTTGGTGACAACAGCCCAGAATCCTATGCTTTCAGAGGTTTCCCGCAAATGTGTTGTCCACAGAGCACTGGAAATAACAAGCAAGCCAACTACGAGTAACATAATAAATAGGAGCTGTGTATGAACGAAAAAAATAAAAATTAAAAAATTAAAAAAAAAAAACAAGAAGACAATCTAAAGTTTTAGAAAGGCACATAGGTGAATGCAGAACTCTTTAAGGTCAGGGAACAAGAACATGGCAGCCCAATTATTACTAACTGAGGCACTTCTCTTGCTAGGATTGGTTGATGACCAAAGGTGATGATTAATTCCTTATACTCACTTCTGTCCTCAATCTCCTGACATAAAAATCTAATCATGAGTGGGTATGTACCATAAAGATTTAAAGCAGAGATAACTGACTCTTTTTCATATGTAAAAGTTTAGGCTTGTGATTCCTTTAAGATTCCTTATAAAATTATCTTTCAAGATAAGTAATAAAGTATTGGCCCTTTCATGTAATTGCAAAATTCAGCCTGCGAGTAAAAGACCTGAACAAAGAAGAATACCTTGCTGGCCCACACAGTTAATCTATAACAAGCTGCTTGGGCGTGAATGTATGTGGGTTTCTTGGAATAATGTGTTTTCACCTGTAAAATATAACATGTTTAATCATGTAATACAAAAACATGGTATTTTTACTGTTTGTTTTATATTGATTGTAATCATTTACTTGATAAACAGAATATAACTGCATAGTATTTTTTATATTGCCTGAAAGATTTTGCTGGAGTATATAAGATGTAAGTGAAAGACAAGAGACAAAGTTATATAGAGTTTAAAATGGACTAGAAGGAAAACATCAAGAATGAGAGACAGAAATCAACAGGAAAATAAAGAATAGAGAATGCAAAAGAAGAATAAAGAAAAGGTCTGAAGGAAAACATCAAGAGAGTGTGTGAGTGTCTTTTTTTCCTAACCTCCTCAGATAGAAAAGTCTAGTACATGCCAATGCTATGGATTTCCCCTTAAGCCCTCAGCTGTCTGGAGGCTGGTCCCCCAGGCAGTAAATATTTTCATTAAAGTATAATTTTAAATCCATATATTTTATTCTTCTGCAAACAGTTCCTGTGAGTGCATGTAACAGCACAAACTCCAAAATCAAGGAAGAACAGTTTCTTCCACCTATCGCCAAATTCTTCTGTATGAAAAATGCCCCTTCAGAGACACACACTGGGCCAATCACCAGCTGCTTGCCAAGTATCCTTGCCTTCTCTTACTCTCTGGATCCATGTCTTTCACTGTCCTTGGAATCTCCTCTCAGACTCTAATAAAACTCCAAAGACTGCTGAGATCTTTCTCATCCTCACTCCTGGTCCACATCCTGTTTCCCAATTTCCCCTTCCTCTTTTGCCTAAGATCTAAAACACATCGTCAGACGGCCTTCCAGCCAGTCTCCCAAGTCTCAAACCTGGGATCAGTATATGCCTGCCCTTCTTTCTTCTGTATGGTCCTGATCTTTGGTTCATGCCTCAATACAAACACAACTCAGCTCTTGTGTTTCAGTTCCTTAGGGATTGAAAGATTTCATCATGCAAGGGAGCTTCTAAAGCCCGAGATTAATAACTCAAATTAGCTCAGGTCGTTCCTGAAACTGACTAGATTCACATGGGCCTCTCTTCCAAGAGCAAACAATAAAGACTGATGTGAGTCACTCTCAGACAAGCCTACCCCAAGCCAAGAAGACTCCGGGGACTAGACAGCTGCCTGGGAGAAGCAGAGATCAGCCAAGCTGCCTGGAAGAGGTTTAGACCAACTGAGTCCCTTGGAAGGACACTTTGCAAGCCTTTGAGCTGCCTGCAAAGTGCGCAGTGTGCTCCAGGTATCCCCGTTTTGTGAGAAGTCAGTCACCCATCCTAGAGTGGGCTTTGTGGATGTAGCTGTGTCTTTGAGCCCATTTCTGTTCCGGTAAGTTACCCCTCAGCCATATTACTATAAGTAACCCCAGTAAAACTCATTGATTCACTAAGTTGAACTTTGGTGCTATCTGTACTTTGCCTTTTGTGAGCTTTCTATATGGAGAGTAGAGGTGTGAATTGTGTCTCTCAGGAAAAGTTTTGGATACACCAATTTTCCCTTCACATGTCCAATCACAGATACAACTACTGTTTTGAATCTGGGCCACATCAACTCACTTTACGTTATTTATTGTTCTTTATTGTCTGTGTCAGTTTTGCTGTGGCCCTCAGCACTGCACTCACTTCCAGAAACCCCAAATTTTCCTTCAAGTCCGACTAGAAAAGCTTATCCAGAATGCAAAGTATGTTTTTCCTCTGCTGCAAAATTATCTCTGATTTCTCAGCTCCTGTCCAAAGGATGAACAGAAAGCATTTCACTATAGCAGGGCCTGTAATACGATCCCAGCTCTGGGTTCCTAATGTGGCAAATGCATTTACAATTCCTTAGAACCTGAGATCCTCCTGGGGTTTTTCACTCATGTGTATACAGCACTGCTTGCAGTCTACTGTATATTTGACTGGTCTGTGCTCATCTGTGATTGACATCTGGTTAGTTAGATAGCATATACCCAGATCCTAAAGGCAAATCTGCCAGAGTTCCTATATGAAGCATATATCCCAAATGACATCTACAGAATTCACTATTCATACGTGAGTCACTGTTCTCCTGATAGAAAATCATCTCACGGTAGCCATGGTGACAGCTCTGAACTGTATAGGATATATAATTTCTTAATATCCACTACTTAATACTGTGTCAGGTATCATCAAGAAGCCTACCCCAGTAAGAATTGGGAGCCACCAGAACCAGAATGATCTTGGGGTGTGTGTGTGATCTTGACCACTGTATCTGAAGAGACATCCTTCCGCCAGCTCTTGCTTTTCAGTCACAGAGGAGCTTGTCACATGCTGCTCCCTCTAGCTGTCTGCCACAGTAGCTTCTCTGCTTCCACTGCTCCTTGGTCTTCTGTCTTCCTCTTCTCCCCCACCATCCCCAAACATGGAGTGTGAACTCACAATCATACAGGCTCCTGACAGCAGCAACACCTTCAACCACGGGATGCCAGAAAGAATGCTTTCCCCAGAATCCAGAATGCCAGCAGCTGAGACAGTTTTTGTTTCATGTAATGGAGTATTATAGAGTGTTTGTGTTTTCTCAAAATCTAGAGTTGATGCCCAACTCACTGATGAGATGGGTTTCAAAGTAGCTGCAAGTTGTATGGTGTAATTCACCTCTAATCCCCAGCACTCCAGAGTCAAAGATAAGTGGATTTCCTTAATTCAAAGCAGCCAGTCTGGTCTGCATAGTGAGTTCCAGGCCAGTGAGGCTTCATCGTGAAATCCTTTCTAAATAATATAAACAAACAAACAAGCAAATAAATACATAGTATGTACTTCAGAGGTAATTAAGCTCCTATGGGATTATATAGTGGGGAGCATATGAATAGGATTTTAGTAGTATTTTAGTATAATTTGCTTATTTGATCGAGATCCTCTATGCTTGAGTCCTTATGCTCTATATCTGCTTGATTCAGGATTTAGTAAGTCTTTTCTTTGAATTTTCTAGATCTCCTAGTGGGCTTTTCAATTCCTTCTTCACTTCAGCTTGAGATTTTATGTTTCTCCATAGTTATTGTATTCTGTTCTCAAGTCTTGGATTGTCTTTGTCATCCCCAATGTGTTGGTTTGTGTTTTCTTGGGCATCCATCACTCCTTTTATGTATGCTCCTTTAGCTCTTTCTCCTTGATTTCATCGAGCTCTTTCTTTGTGGTTTTTTGAGCTCCTTGGATTATTTTATGACGTTTATGGTTGTTTTTTCAACTTCTGTGTCCTGGAGTTCATTTACGTAATTCTCATTGACCAGCATTTCTACAAGACTGGTAGGATTTAGAGAGGAGATACTGGTTTAGTCTTTCCTACTGATGGAGTTTTGTGATGAGATGTGGGCTTGTGGATTTCTTTTTTTTTTCTGTCTTTGCTATGGACAGAGCAGTTTAGGGGAGAGAGAAGATACATTGGCACCAGCCTGGTCTGACCACAACCACATGTGTGTCAGATAAGCTGTGGGATTCAGCTAGGATGACCCTACCTGTAACCCATTCATGACCTTTTGTATGACCTCCACTACCCTTCTTGGTACCCTGAAGTCCCCTGTCCTCTTCCAGTTCTAATGTAGTGAAGAGCCCTGACTTCAACAATCCAAGCCTTTTCCTCACCTGCAAGATTTAGCCTTGCTCAGACAACCAGGGCCATGAATTAATCTTGCCAACCCTTTTGGGGCAACTTCTGACCTCTAGGCTTCTGCAGGGTCCACGTAATTGCTCCTGGGTATACTCATCAATACCACCTGTGCTTCAGTCAAGCCATGGGCTTTTGCCAGGAAACCAACAGGCACCTTCTGCCCACCCTCCACCATGCCACTTGGTACCCAGACTTCCGACATTCTCCTCCAGGATATAGCCTGATCGTATCTGTGTGGCCCCACCAACCCACGCAGAACCTAGACTCCTCATGTCTCCTCCAATGTCTAGCAAGAGTCCCACATCCTGTCCCTGCAAAGTCTGTTGCCTGCACTACTGTAGTGAAGCTTTATGCTTCAACCAGGACTCAACACACCTGAAAGCACCCTCAAGCCACATCTGAGTTGTATCCAACATGCTACTAAGTCCTCAGACTTCACAAATCCCCCTGTGGGGTCTAGCCTTATGCCTTCTGTATGACCCCCATCAGTCAGGTGGTAATGAAGTCACCATGTCGTCCTCAACCGTGTAGAATTGGTGCCACACCCTATGTTACAACTAGGCTAACCAGCCCTGTCTGTACTTCCGTCAACTGTCAGGCTTTCATGGATACCCTACCTGCCATCACCTATAGGCAGACCCCTTCTGTGCACCTCCAAAATACCGTGTTGTACCTGACTTCCCACATCCTGCAGGGTCTAGCCTTATTCCTTCTATGTGGCTTCTATCATAGCAGGTGGTTTGCAGGTTCACCACACCCACCTCCATGGGCTAGCCTGTGTCCCACATGCCCTGCAACAGCCGAAGCTGAACAACTCCCCCACCCCAGTACTACAATTATATTCTAGAATTCTTCCTAGAGATCCTACCTCCAACAACCCTCATGTCCCTTCCACATAGCCTCCACCAATCCACTAGTTACACAGACTTCTCATGCCATCCACCATGATCTGTCATGGTTCCCATACCACTGCCTAGGTCTAGTCTGTCAAGACCTGATTACCAGCCCTTGCTGCAACCATCCACAGGTCACATCTGGGTACGCCACTAAGTACTCAAATTCCCAAGGCCTCCATGGTTGAGCCTGGCTGGCTCCCTGACTTCCTCACCGAAGCCTTTCTTTAACCTGCCAGCTCTAGTCCTGATCCCATCCCTAGTGCTCTGGCCCACTCTGGCCACCTGGCCTGACCTGGCAGCCAGTGTCTAGGCTTTCAGAGAGTAATCCACCTTTTGCACTGGCCTAGTCTGACCGCCAGTGTTGCAGCTCAGATGAACTCTAGGCTTTAGGTAGGATGGCCCTACTTGCAACCTCCTTCAGGTCTGTTTTGTATTTGCCTCCAGCACTCGATCTTGTACCCGGACTTCCCATGTGCTCTTCCAGGTTCTAGCCTAGTAAGCACCCCTGACTTCAATGTCCAAGCCATTTGCCTTACCCCACACATCTAGCTTTACTCCCTCAACCAGAAACCTTGGACTTGTCTGGCCACTCATGTCTGGGCAGAAGCTGAACTCTGGCTTCTGCAGTGCCCACATACTTGACCCTAGGTACTGTAACCAATACTTCCTATGCTGCAGCCAAGTCCTAAGCTTTTGTCCGGACTTGACCTACCTGCAACCACTCACAGGCACATTCTACCCTGCCTCTACCATGCCATCCCGACATTCTTCTCCAGAGTGTAGCTACCCTCACCATTTCTGTGTGGCTCCAAACTACCTAGTCCATACTCAGACTGAACACATTCTCCTCCATTGTCTTTATGAGCCCCAGGTCCTATTATCCAGTCTAGTTGGACTTCTGCTGCCTGCTCTGTAGCCAAGCACTTTGTTTCCACCAGAATTTGACATACCTACAACCACCCACAGCTGCTTCCTTTTTCTGACACCAACATGCCACTTGGTTTCCCTGTCTTGAATTGGTCTTACATCTTCTGCCCCAGCCTAGTCTCACAACCCTTGCCTACACCACAGCCAATCTTGGGGCTTCAGCCTGGACCTTCCCTACCTACAACCAACCGCAGGTACCTTATGCATCACCTTCAGTAAGCCATTTGTACCAAGACTTCCATCATCATTGTCAAGGCTACCCCGTCCATGCCCTTTCACCAGCCTCCCAGGTCTATCTTCAGCCCCACAACCAGTTTCTGAGCCTTTTATAGCCATCCCTGCCTGTAAAGCAGTCAATCTCTAGGATTCAACAGGGTTTCACATCCCTTGAACCTGTCTCACATGGCAACCCCTGTCTGTGAGGCAGCCAAACTCTGGGCTGTAGACAGGATAGGCTCCCTTCCTTTAACCATCCACAGGACCCTTCTGCACAGCCTCTTCCATGCCCCTGAACCTGAATTTCCACATCCTTTTCAAGGGTCTAGCCCCATCCTTTCTGCATAACCCCACAACCCCACTTGGTACCCAGACTCCACATATCTCCCTCTAAGGTCTTACCTGGGTCCCACATCCTTTATACAGCTTAGTCAGACCACACTTGCTTGTGCTACAGTGAAGCTCAAGGCTTCTTCCAGGACCACCTTACCTGTAACCACCCACAGGACAGTTCTGGGCTTCCTCCACCACCAACTAGGTACATAGACTCCCCATGTCATCCTCCAGGGTTGAGCATAGGTATTACATCCCATGCCCCAGATTTGTCTGACCACCCCAAACCTGTGTTGCAGCTCTAGGCTTCCACCAGAACTCTCATCCTACCTGCCACCACCCACAGGATACTCTGGAAACTTTAGCCAGGACCATCCCAACATGCAACACCCACAGTTCCCTTCTGGGCTACTTTCACTATCTCACTATCTCACTAGCTACCCAGGCCACCCATGTGCTCTTTCAGGGTCTAGCTTGGTGAACACCACATCCATGCCAGTATGGCAACCTGCCTGATCCAGCCAGTCTCCCAAATCAGTGCCTTGACCTAGTCTGTCCAGCCCCACCTGTGCAGCAGCCAACCCTCGGCTTCATCAGATTCTCCAAATTTTGACCCTGTCTAGTGTGACCATCCCATGAGTGAGGCAGATGAATAACAGGTTTCAGACAGGACTCACCCTCCTTCAACCACACATAGATCCCACTGGACTACATCCTCCATCGCACTAGGTACTCAGTCTTCACACGCCCCCTCCAAGGTCTAGCCTGATCTTTTATGTGCGGCCCTACAACCCCACTAAGTACCCAGACTCTTTCTGCCCTCCTTCAAAGCCTAACTTGGTACCATATCTCCTAATATGAAGCCTAATCTGACCACCACAGCATATGTCACAGCCAAGCTCAAGTCTTTATCCAGGATCTACCCTACCTGCCACCACACACAGGTCCCTTCTGTGATTTCTCCACCACCCAACTCAGTACCTAGACTTCCCTGGACCTCCTTCAGAGTCCAGCCTGGTGAGTCCTCCTTAGCTCTCCATCCAGACCTTTGCCACAGCCTGTCAGATCTAGCCCAGTTCTCAAATCATGTTCTCTGCCTAATCTGTCCATCTCACCTGTGAAACAGCCAACTCCAGACTTCTGCCAGGTCCTACCCTGCCTGAAAGCACTCACAGGTATCTTCTGTGTGCCTTCCAGTATGCTACTCTCTACCCAGACTTCCCACATCCTCCTCCAGCTTCTTCCTTGATCCTTTCTATGGGGCCCTCAGCACCCCACTCAGTATCTAGTCATCCAACCTCTTCCTCCAGGGTCTAACCTGCTTCATCCATCCCATGATCCAGTCTAGTCTGACCACCCCTTCTCTGAGGCTGCCAAGCTCTAGTCTTCTGCTTGAACCACCTTACCTACAACCACCCACAGGCCCCTTCTGTGCTGACTCCATCACCACACTTGGTTCTCAGAGTTCCCATGTCCACCTCCAGGGTTCATCTAGGTGAATACCCCACACCTCCCCATCCGCAACCTGCCAGATCTAGTCCATGTCCCATATCTTTTGCCCTGACCTTGTCTGACCACCCTGCTTGTGAAACAGCCATGCTTTAGGCTTCTGCCAGGACCCACCCTACCCACAAGCACTCTCAGATCCCTTTTGTGCCTCCCAACCATCATCACACTCAGTACCCAGACTTGTCACTTGGTATTCCAGAGTCTACCTTGATCCCTTCTCCATGGCCTCCACTACCCTACTCATTACCCAGACTCCTCACCAGCTCTTCCAATTTCTAGTCTGTGTTCTACATCCCATGCCCTAAATTAGTCTGACTACCCTCATCTGCATGGAAACACTAGGCTTCTGCCAGGTCCCACCCTCCAGAAGGAACTAAGGCTCAGTTTCATGTGGAAAGCTCTTACTATTTCATATTGTATGATATTGCAGTTTTCTGTTTGTTGTTTGTTTGTGATGTTGGTGTTGGAATCCAGTGTCTAGAGCATGCAGACACAGCTCTCCCAATGAGATGCATCTCAGCCCTGTTATGGTTTTTAACTATTTATAGAGAAAAAAAAGTTTCTTACCCTTCTTAGTGACATGAAAAAGCATTATTATGAAGGTAGCTTGAGATTTATGACTTTTATTATTTATTGATAGAGATAATATCCACATTATATTTGTCAACACAGTGGGTTTGGATAAGTTTTGCTAAGGATGGACCTTTGGTCAGACATATCCCTTTACTTATACATTACTGAATTTTCCTAAGAAAATTTTCTCTTCATCAGTTATCATTTATTTCGCTCAATATGTTAGGCCTCCTTTCTTACTGTTCTTTATTTGTCTAGAATAATGCCCATTGTCATTTTATGACATGCTACATGACTGTCCTATCCTGTGTTTCTTTTCCCTTCTTTTCTTTTTTTTTTGAGATTTGATGAGCGTAAGACAGTGTTCATTGTACTATTGAATGAGAAAATTGTTCTTATTGTTCATTTATTCTGATTGCTGTTGGTCAGTTCATAGTTCTGTATTTTCCTGAGTCATCTAAGCTATATTTCTAAAATACTGTTCATTTCATTTAAATTTCAAATAATTGAATAGACGTTGCATATGTTCTCATTTTTATCACAGTGATAGACTGCACAATATACCATATAAATGAAATATAAACATGTATATAAAAACAGACACAAAGAGTCCTCAGTCAGCCGGGCGGTGGTGGTGGTGGTGGTGGTGGTGCACGCCTTTAATCCCAGCACTTGGGAGGCCGAGCCAGGTGGATCTCTGTGAGTTCGAGGCCAGCCTGGGCTACCAAGTGAGTTCCAGGAAAGGCACAAAGCTACACAGAGAAACCCTGTCTCGAAAAACCAAAAAAAAAAAAAAAAAAAAAAGAGTCCTTTTTTTTTTTTTTTGAAATCCAGGCTCATTTAGTGTGGTGACACAAAGGAGGAGCCCTATTTTCTGTGACTGTGGACAGACAGTTTCCTTTGGCCTGCAGGTGCATTTCATCACAAATTGAGTTTTTCACAAGCAAAGGGGCTGCATGCACAGAGCATGTCAACTTTACACCTTGCTCTTGCTATTTTTCAATGAATATACCTTTGTTGAACAGTTGAATTTTACTTAAAAAATAAGGATCAGGCATTCACACAAAGGAGACTTTTTATTGGATTGTCTTGAAAATAGAGACCAACTCAGGAGGAATGGAGTTTATTCCTGCAGTCTTCCACTCTATTGACATGGAATATCTCTCCATTTGCACTCCTGATTTTTTCTTCCTATTTAATTTTATTACTTTCTACTCAAAGACAACTTATATATTTTATTGATTTTGGAAATTAATGTGTATTTTAAGACTACATAGACTTTATTGGTTATCTTTGCCAGTGTCATGTCAGAGGTGGCAATTGAAGTTCAAGGTGTCAGCCCACCAGGAGGAAACTCTCGGACACATGAATCTCAGTTAAGCAATGCTCCGACACTGCAGATCCCAGAATGTCTTGTGCTTCTGCTGTGCCTTTACATGTTTGCTACTGCTATCTTTCTTTAGTATCTGGCATAGTGTGAATGGGTGTGGGGAGATCCCCACTGCCTGGAATGTAGTGTGATACATTCCAAGATAATCTCTTGGAATCATTCCATTCAATGGACATTTTTATCTGTGGATTGTCATGAAGATGATTCCTCCCTAAGCTTTACTGCCTAATTGATAATAATAATGATAGCTTGTACAGATTTTTGATGAATAAAAATAAATACAAGTAGGTGTCACACAGGTAGAACTCATGAGTTTCTATGAGGAGGCATATAGACTGTGGCTTAGGTTAATGATTAAGAAAAACAATTGAGTCCCTATAGCTCAGGGACTTAAATATATCTTAAATTCTTTTAACCTTAATGTTGGAGGATGAGTTTCACAGGTTTTGGAGTGCATAATGACTGAAACAAAACTTTGAAAATAACTCAATGTTAGACTAAGAGTTTTCATCAAATATCTTTGAGGTGAAAAACCTAAAAGATAATCTAAAGTTTTAGAAAGGCACGTAGTTGAATGTAGAACTCTTTAAAATCAGGGAACAAGAACATGGCAGCCCAATTATTACTAACTGAGGCACTTTTCTTGCTAGGATTGGTTGATGACCAAAGGTGATGATTAATTCCTTTCTGTCCTCAATATCCTGACATAAAAATCTAATCATGAGTGGGTATGTGCCCTAAAGATTTAAAGCAGAGATAACTGATTCTTCTTCAAATATAAAAGTTTAGGCTTGTGATTCCTTTAAGAGTCCTTATAAGATTATCTTTCAAGATAAGTAATAAAGTAATTGGCCCTTTCGTGTAACTGCAAAATGCAACCTACCAGTAAAAGATCTGAACTGAGAAGAATACATTGCCCACATGGCTTATCTGTAACAAGCTGCTTGGATATGAATGTATGTGGGTTCTTGGGATAATTTGTTTTTCACCTGTAATACATAAAGTGTTTAATAATGTAAGGAATAAGGACAACATGATATTTCTACTGTTTGCTATGTATCCATGGTAATCATTTACTTGATAAACAGAATGTAACTGCATAGTAATTTTATATTGCCTGAAAGATTTTGCTGGAGTATATAAGATGTAAGGGAAAGACTAGAGATAGAGTTTATAGAGTTAGAATTGACTAAAGGAAAACATCAAGAATGAGAGTAGGAAATCACCAGGAAAATAAAGAATAGAGATTGTAAAAGAAGAATAAAGAAAAGGTCTGAAGGAAAACATCAAGAGAGTGTGTGAGCGTCATTTTCCCTAACATCTCAGATAGAAAAGTCTAGTATATGCCAATGCTATGGATTTCTCTTTAAGCCCTGAGCTGTCTGGAGGCTGGTCCTCCAGGCAGCAATATATTTGTTAAAATATAGCTTTACATCCATATAGTTCATTTTTCTGCAAAACAGTTCTGCTGTGGGATGTTCTGTATGTCCTGTGGGAGCCCTTCTTGGGTTCTTTGTGGCGTTACCAGCAGGTCCGCATAGAGGATGATTAGGACCATGGGTCTGAGATGGTCTGCACTTGGCTGTGCTGGGGGATGGTCTGTATGTCAAGTTGTTCTGATTGATCAATAAATAAAACCTGATCGGCTATGGCTAGGCAGGAAGTAGGTGGGACAAGGAGAGAGGAGAATTGTGGAAGCAGAAGGCTTAGGCGGAGAGACACTGCAGCCCGCCGCCATGACCAGCAGCATGTGAAGATGCCGGTAAGCCACCAGCCACGTGGCAAGGTATAGATTTATGGAAATGGACTAATTTAAGCTATAAGCACAGTTAGCAAGAAGCCTGCCACGGCCATACAGTTTGTAAGCAATATAAGTCTCTGTGTTTACTTGGTTGGGTCTGAGCGGCTGTGGGACTGGCGGGTGACAAAGATTTGTCCTGACTGTGGGCAAGGCGGAAAACTCTAGCAACACAGTTCCCTTGAGTGCGTGTAACACACAACCCCCACAATCAAGGAAGAACAGTTCTCCCACCGGTCCCCAAATTCCTCTGTAGAAAAAATGCCCCTTTAGAGACACACACTGGGAAAGTCACCAGCTGCTTGCCAAGTATCCCTTGCCTTCTCTTATTCATGAGATCTATGTGTTTCACTCTCCCTGGAAACTCCTCTCAGAACTCTAATAAAACCTACCAAAACTTCTGAGATCTTTCTCATCCTTACTCTGGGTCCACATCCTGCTCCCAATTTCCCTTTCCTTGTTTTACCTAAGATCTAAAACACTTCCACAGACAATCTTCCAGCCAGTCTGCAAGTCTCAAACCCTGGGATCACTACATGCCTGCCCATCTTTCTTCTGTAGGTTCTTATCTTTGATTCATGCCTCAATACAAACAACAACTCAGCTCTTTGTGTGTTGTAATTTCCTCAGAATTGAAACATTCCATCTTGCAGGGATCTCCTTAAGCTAAAAGCAAACAGACCAAAATAGCTTCAGGAAGTCCCTGAAACTGACCAGATTTATGAGACCTCTCCCTCCAAAGAGTAAACCAGTAAAGAATGCTGTGATTCATTTCTTAGACCGCCCAACTCAAAAAGAAGACTCTTGACAATAGACCATCTGCCTGGAAGAAGCATAGATCACCCAAGGTATTCAGAAGTAGTTTAGACAACTGAGTCCTTGAAAGGATGCTTTCCAAGCAATTGAGTTGCTTGGCACACTAGCAGTGTTGCTCCAGTTCCCCTCCTTCTTTGAGCAGTCAGTCACCCTGCTGGAGTGGGCTTTGTGGATGCACCTGTGTATTTTAGTCATTTGTTTGTGTAAGTCACCCCTCAGCCTATAAGTAATCCCAAAATAAATCATTGGTTCACTTAGTTGAACTTTGGTGCTATCTGTACTTTGGACTGTTGTAGGCTTCTATATGGGTGAGTAGGATTTGTGTTATGTCTCCCAGGAAAAGTCTTGGCACACACCACCTCTCCCTTTCACATGGCCAATCACAACACTACCACAGTTGAATTTGGGGCCATATCAACACACCTTGCTTTATCTCTTGGAGTTTTGCTCTTTACGGGCTCTGGTCTGCATTTTTGCTGTGGCCTTAACTGTGTCCTCATTTCCAGAAAACCTCCACTTCTTCCTACAAGTCTCACTATAAAAAAGCTTATCCAGAAATGAGTATGTTTGCCTCTGCTGCAAAATTATCTCTGATTGCTCAACTCCTGTGCAAAGGATCAACAGAAAGTGTTTCAATGTAGGAAAGCTGTGATACATTCCAGCTCTGGAATCCTAATGTGCAAAGGCATTTCCAATTCCCCAGAAACAGAATCCTCCTGGGGTCTTCACTCATGTTGTATAGAGCACTGCTTGCAGTCTACTGTATATGTGACTGGTCTGTGCCACATCTTCATTGGCATCTCATTTGTTAGATAGCAATATATCCAGATCCTAAAGGCAAATCTGCCAGAATTCCTATATGAAGCAAGATATCCCCACTGACATCTACAGAATTCACTACTCATACATGAGTCACTGTTCTCCTGATAGAAAATAATCTCTTGGTATCCATCGGTGACAGCTCTGCAGTGGCCAGCATTCTGGCTGCTGCTCAGAACAATAGGATGTATGATTTCCTTAATACCCTCTACTTAATACTGTGTCAAGTATCATCAAGAAGCCTACCCCATTAAGAATGGGGGAGCCACCAGAACCAGAATGAGCTAGGGTGTGTTGATCTTGACCACTGTATCTGAAGAGACATCCTTCTGCCAGCTCTTGCTTTTCAGTCACAGAGGAGGTTTGTCACATGCTGCTCCCTCTAGCTGTCTGCCACAGTAACTTCTCTGCTTCCACTGCTCCTTGGTATTGTGGGTCTTCCTCAGGTATCTGTCTCTCATTAGTCACCATCCCACGCTCCACTCATCGCCAGCCTCAGAGGAGAGGCATGGAGTTGTGAATTGAAAATCAATACCAGGCTCCTGACAGCAGCAAACACCTTCAACCACGGGAATGCCAGAGGATACAAAAGCAATGCTTTCCCCAGAATCCAGAATTGCTGGCAGCTGAGACAGTTTTTGTTTTATGTAATGGAGTATTATAGAGTGTTTGTGTTTTCTCAAATCTAGAGTTGATGCCCAACTCACTGATGAGATGGGTTTCAAAGTAGCTGCAAGTTGTATGGTGTAATTCACCTCTAATCCCCCAGCACTCCAGCGTCAAAGATAAGTGGACTTCATTATTCAAAGCAGCCAGTCTGGTCTACATAGTGAGTTCCTCACCAGGGAGGTTTCAGAGTAAAATCCTTTCTGCACAGTAGATAGATAGATAGATAGATTAGATAGATAGTAGACCCTTCAGAAGTAATGTAATGCTATGGAATCATAAGAGGAGCTCATAAATAGTATTGGTTCATTACAATGGTCACAAAAAAGAGAGCTCACTCTGCCCTCTCTGCATTCTGCCATGTGGTGATACAGTAAGTTACCCGAAAGAGAAGTCGAAGAGAACTTTCAAAGGAACACAGCCATGCTTTTCCCTGATCTAGAGTTTAGACTTTCCAGATCAATGTAAAGTAACCTTTTTGTACATAAGTCACCTTTCCAATGAATTATTTGTAGTAGCCAAAGCAAAGACATGACTGCTCTGAGTAAAGGTGAGCTACCTGGCCTTCTTAGTTTCATTCTTTCACTCCTTAGATGTGCCATGCACTTTGAAGCAATCATCACACTCCTAAGAAATTCTCATTTACCACATCCTGTCATGTCCCGAGCCGACTCACCTGAGGCAATGACTTAATGGAGAGTGTCAGACACATGGACACATACCGAGATCAGTTGCCTGTGCTAGCTGCAACAGCAACATGAATAGCCAACACATTTATTTTAAACATCTGAATCAGGAGGTGGGTGTATATTATACAGTTGAACAAGAGCAGGTTTAGCCAATGTCTGTAGTCTCTGTATGGATTTCAGGCTGCAGTGATCCTGGAGGAGCAAACAGATCGATAACCTCTGCTGTGATTGTCAACTGAGAAGTCAGATCTTTGAAGAAGTTTTGTCATCTCTATTGGTCTAAAGAATTGGAAGTACTTGATATGGCCATGCTCATGTCAAAAAACATACATTCACTCAGGGCTTCCTCCACTGCCCACATACCTTAATGAAAGTTCAGGGTATGCTGCAGGCATACACACTATTCCAAGACTGCCCAGGGGAAAGAAAGTTGACTGCTGTTGAAACACTTCTTCAAGAGACGACATCTGTGACTTGTGGTCAAAGACTAACCACAGTATGGACACAGGGTTTAAGATATCCTAAACCAAACTTTAAAATGTGAAAAATGTTTTCCTTATTTTCCAAGGTGGAAAGGAAATTCCATATTAAAGATGACTGTTTCTGTACAGACGCTTGCATAGCTTACCAACCATGCACAAGTCCCCAGTCTGGTCTCCACCACTCCCAAAAGAAGGAAAAGACAATGCTTGAAAATGTGTCACTTCCATCTATTTGGCATCTCAGCAGCGTGGCCACCAGGGGGCAGCACAACTTTAGACATTGTGTATCCTGGAGACTGCAGCCCTTTGCATCTTTCCTAAGTCTCTGATGAAAACACAGGAACCAGGTTCAGCTCTATCCACACAGGATGTAGCTGCAGCTATGCGATGTCTCATGAGGACTGTGGTGGGATAAAGATCTTTGTCATCTACTCTAGGTCCCTAGACCGGAGTCTCTACAGAACCCACATGGTTCCAATAGAAGCCTGAAGAGATTAATTGGACCCATCAGTCAAATCCTCTGGGTTGTGAAGCAGCGAGTGGCCACAGAGAAGTAGCATCCTCGACTGAACTGCTTCGAGACATTCACTACACTTAGGATATTGTGGTTGGCAGAAGTGGAGAAATCGAATGTCTCCTCTAGTCTTCGAGTCCTTAACGCACTGAACTATTTCACCATCCATAGCAGGAACCTTTTGAAGTAGCATTTTAAATGGATGCTCCAGTAGAATGCCGAGTACCAAATGAAGGTTTTCCTGGCACCTCTCTTCTCTCTGCTAGTGCCAATGCACACACTTTGTTTGGATCACCCCTGTTTTCATGCTCTTCAATATATCATTACAGAAAGTACAGTGAGATTTTCTGAGGCTCTCTGCCTTAAGCTGTGGTTCCCACCTTGTGTTGTTGGCGCTGTTTCTCAACTAGGAGCTGGAGCTCTCTAGAGTCTAGACAGGGGCAGGTTCTTCAAGACAGACTGTGGACGTTCCTTCTGCTTTAGAAGATCCCTAGTTTACTTGGCCGTTAAACTGAGATATTGGGACTCGTCAAACACATCTGCATAACTACTATGCAGCCTTCCTTCACTCCACTACTCCCTGAGGTTCGAGTACACTGTTTCTGGGTGCCATCTACTGCTTTCCTCTGTCCTGGATTCACTCTTACCTGAGACGGAATCCATCCAGCCCTCCTCACTTCTAGTTATATAACCACTGGGATTCTTTTAGATCCACACTTGGCCTGTACCTTTTCTGGTATCGACTTCACAGTTGCTCTCACACATTTATTCATTTGTCACATGCTGTCTAGGCCTGGGTGCCCTCATGAATGCTGGAACTACAAAGAGAATCAATCATAATACATCCACTGCCTTGCCTCTGGACCTCACACTCTTGTGGTACAACAGCAAAATACTTGTGTCTAAAGCACTATGGATCAGGCTGCCATGTCATATGTGGCTGCTTACCTTCTGTGTCTTTCCACCAAGAGAGGCATCTATCTCTACATGGTCTGCATCCTGTGTCTTCAACTGATAGTGTGTAATTTGACAGTTATAAAGAGTAGGAACTTATTATTTCTGGCACAATATATCTACGTGCAACACAAAGGCAAAGAGAAAATTGTTTTGACAAAAGTCACAAAGGAGAAAGACCTACCTTCCTCTGGTATTCACACTGAATATGAGTATATATTCTCTCAACCTACCCTAAGAACTAATCTACCAGGCCTGCCCCCTCTACATTCTAGAGAAGAGGAATTTGGCTAAAGTTATTTGGTCCTTTGAGTGTGAATTGATAAAACTGGTACTCACATACAGACATGTCCCTCAGTAAGGCCAGACATTTATCTACTTGCCAGGACAACAATATACTTATACTCTACTTGCTAAGATGTGCCTTCCATTCAGTGTACATCTAAAATTCCCAGTTCTCAGCAGGGCGTTGTTCCTATAAAGTGCTATGTAAAATCTCAAAATTGCTTCTCTAAGCTGACACGGGACTGTGCTTCTCGTTCCCTCTATTTCCAATACCTGCATTTATATTCCTGACTGAGGTGCAGCTGGTGTCTGCCAGGTAGACAAGAAGTCCTTTGGAGCCTGGCTTGGCTCTGCTCCATGTCCAGGTAGCACAGTTGAACTTGGAAAATGTTTATCTCATGGTGACTCTTTCAGTGAAGGATAATGCTTACTCCACCATGCAGTCAACTTTTGTTCACATACAGGATTGATTGGGTCTTTAGCTTATAGCCTGAGCTTGAGTGCTCCAGAAGTTCCATCCTTGAGTTGATTTGCCTCGTGATGAATCTAGTCAACTTGTTACTCTCTTACCCAGTGTTCTAGCCCCAGAGAGGCACCTATTGGGCCATGTGCTTAAAGTTCCTTAATTTCCAAGGCATGGTGCACAATGACCCTATAATAACAAATACTTTTTTAGGAAGAAACAATTGAATCAGCATGAGCCTGCCAATACATTTTTTATGTTAAAGTTTAAATTCACAGATAGTTTTTTGACAGATTTCGAAATGTCAATGATGAGGCTGTGGACAACAGGGAATGTCTTCATGCCTCCAAGGAACCTCATGATTTCTCTTGGACTGTCAGGCCTGGGCACACTGGAGTAGTGCTCCTGCCCCCAAAAGACGACTGTCCTGAGTTTTCCCTCCCTCTTTTCCCACTCCTTTTCAATCTATCATCTAAATCAATCCTATTTGTCTTAGCAGTCATCTTCCTGTTATGATACTCAGACTCCTGTCTCATTGATTAAAGTCGTATGTTTGTGTTTATGTGTCGAAATAACTGATCTTTTCCTGTGCCACTTAGAACAAAAGAAAACTATTGTCCATTATGGAACAGTATTGTAGGCATCATAACTAGCCTTCTGTGTATTATATGACATGTTGCTTATGGGACGATAAAGTACTGGGGATTTGAACTCATCTTAAGTACCATCTCTCACTACAGGAAGCGCAGTACACAACAAATGAGGTACATGTTCAGATTCCTCAGGATTCAGTCAGTGTTTGCTCGACCTGCAATCATAGCACTGACACAGGGGATTACTGGAAGTTTGAGTTCCTACCATGCCACATAGACAGATTCAGCCAGCCTAGGCTACAGTGTGAGACTCTTGTCTCAAAAATAAACAAGAAACCTATTTTTCAACTCCTTATACCATGGTGATATGAATGCTTTTAACATTTAAAGTAACATGCCACTATGAAATGGAAAATTATGGCAATAAAGATAATTGCAAAGTAAATAGGACAATATTTAAAACATTTTGTTCTTACTTAAAAATTATTTAAACAGAATATATTAATTGATTCATTTAATTTTCCTAATTGGCATGACTATGAAGAACAAAATGAATACCTTTCCATGCTACTAACAATTTCATATGCATTCTCATATCCAGTGCTCAAAACTTGGATCACAGGATTCAGTTTCCATGAGTCAAGTGAAAGGATGGATAGCCAGCTCATTAGGAAAGATGCACGGGTAACAGCTGCTGTGCCACAGATTCAGGATTGAGAACGGCAGTGATTTGATGCCAGTGCCACCAAAACTAGCTGAGCGGGTAGTGCTCAGGTGAGTAACCCACCAGTGTGCTCTCTGGAACACACTTATGGAGTCTCTCCTCTTTCAGCCCCATCCATATCCCTGCTAAGCATCATCCTTGGGGCCTTGTTTGGATCCCATGGCAAAATGCCCAGGAACCAAAGGAGAGGAATCCTTACTGTCTGTGAAAGACAAGGAAATTCAGACCATTTCAAACAGGAAGTGATTTAAAGCAACGTGTTGTTATCAAAATATGTCCTAAGGAGTGTCAAAATACCAGACATAATAGCTATACTTCTCTGTGGGCATAAGCATGAGATTTAAAATGTAGGTGAGGAATCATGTTGTCTAGCAATGTGGTGATAGTAGATTCCCTTCTAAGATCCATGACCTCACTATCCCCAGGAGTTGGGTAGATTTCTAGTATCAAGGCATGATTTCCCTTCTACTGAGTGGGCCTTAGGTCTCATTACAAAGCTCTTGGTTAACCACCAACATGTCAGTGCCTCTACTGTACCCTTAAGACTATCTTGCTATGCTGGTCATTGATGTGGTTCATAAGTGTCACAGGTAGGTGGAATATTAATAGCTTCTGTCCTTTGGCAGGTTACAGAGTAATTTCTGCTACTGTGGAATCTTGATCTCAGGAGGCTTTCAATTACGACCAGTTCTAATAATAGTAGTCCTGGTAGTCCTGTGTTCTAATTGTGCATTTTCTTCAGGAATACTGACTTACCTTCAACTCAGAAGGGAGGGAGGGAGGGATATATATATATATATATATATATATTATATATATATATATATATATATATATATATCTTACTTAAAAATTATTTAAACTATATATATATTTAAAATTATTTAAATCATATATATATATATATATATATATATATATATAGAGAGAAGAGAGAGAGAGAGAGAGATTGATTGATTGATTGATTGATTGAAGGGCAAAAGTAATACCCTATATTGTTTTGGAGTCACTTGACTAACCTGGCCATCAATCAAAACGAGTTCTTGTACCCACCACTAGGGTTTTTATTAGTATAAGTCTCTCTAAAGCAAATAAAGACATCACAGAAAAACACAAGCGGACACAGAGATCAATAGATTGTGGGGAGCCCAGAACCAATGGCTATATCTACAGCACAGGTCTTCCATCTAAGTCCCAAGGAACACCTCAGAAGATAGGGTAGGGAAAGATTCAGTCCAGAATACCAGGAAGTCTGCTGTGAGACTTTCTCTCTTAGAAAAGGCTGCATAAGCAAGACCTGAACAGGGAAATATCAGTAGACATGCTAACACAGGATGGTGGAAATGTCATGAGGTCCCAGAGCTAGCCAAAGAGCCACAGG
Organism: Peromyscus leucopus; assembly: GCF_004664715.2. Taxonomy (NCBI): domain Eukaryota; kingdom Metazoa; phylum Chordata; class Mammalia; order Rodentia; family Cricetidae; genus Peromyscus; species Peromyscus leucopus. The sequence continues at coordinate 142,290 of NW_023504460.1, read as the reverse complement.
TGGCTAAGGACTGCTGAGAGAGATTGTCTCCCCCAGAGATGTTTCCCTTGATTGCTTATTCTAGACAAAGTGGCCAGCCCTGAAACATACACACACAAACAAAGAACATCGGCCCAACAGGTTGTATGTATGCATCTGTATATAGGAAGAGAAAGAGACTGTCAACTTAATAGTTGAGGGACGTGAGAGGGGCTGGAAGGAGGAAATGTATCTTTAAAAACTAGGACATTAAAAATGTTAAAAGCCTGGAAAAGAAGACAAGAAGACTCATTAGCATTCTTTTAAAAAATCACTTTACAAAGTAACAGGTTTCCTTATGATATTTAATAATACTTGATTTTGTACGAATCTCCTCATGCCTCAAGCCTCATCCTCACCAACGTACGTTCCACCCCACAGTACCTTTCCATGCCCAGTAAACTCCCTTCCACGGTCCTATGCACTGTGTTCCATTACTCTCCCCATTACCTCTCTGTTATAAAAACCATTACCTGTTTCTTTTGAGAGATGAAGATGGAGTTATTTCCCTTTCCTGCTGATTGTAAGGCAGACTCTCCAGTTAGTGCTGGCTTTTGTTATTAAGGGCAGAAAAGTGTTCAGAAAGTGAAATGTCCATGTCTGAGAAAAGAGGTGGGAGAGAATTTGGAGAAGCAGATACTAGGAAAGAAGGCAGGAATTCAGAAAGGAGTTGGAGGGTTTCCTTAGAGTGCAAGTGAGATCACTTCCACCTGCCCGGAAATCGCAACTATCTCAGGGGATTCGGTGTGATTTTCCCCCGTGTACTGCATTCATTATTTTTCTATCTTCTGACCAGATGCCTGACCAGAAGCATCTAGTGGGAGGAAGCATGGACTTTGGCTTATAGGTCAAAGGTGTGAGCGTGGTGGCACAAGGGTAAGGTAGTTGGTGACATTATGTTCAGCAGCCAGGACTCAGAGAAGAGAAAGGAAGTGGAGCCAAGCTATAAAGTGAAGGCCGGCTGACCAAATGGCACAGCAGGTAAAGGTGTTTGCCATGAGCCTGCCAACCTGAGTTCAGTCCTATGTCCCTCAAGTGTCCTTCCCACATACAAATAGTAAATGCAATAAAAAGCAGGAAAAATAAACAAAACCAGAAGGCCTGCGTGCATGCACGACTTCTTCCAGCTCCATCTCTTAAAGGTTCCGCAACCTTCTAGAACAGTGCCACCAACTAGGGACCACATGTTCATACACACAAACTTATGGGGACCATTCAGATTCAATGCACAACCCATACACACTACCAGAAAAGCTGAAGAAGTTTTGTGTTGTTTCAAATGAAACAATGTTCTTCTGGTATTAATTTTTGTAATAGTTTGTCCACACAAGACTAAAGTATTCAGGGTGGCAAGTTTATCTTCAGATCACTGTCTGGATGACTGAGGGGCACATACCAGGGATTTGCAATTGCATCACTGGTCTGTGTATCAGCATTTCAAAGCTTGACTGCTCAGTGCTATACAATCTCATGACTTCCCCCTCAGCCTGACTTGTCCCTTACTACCAAAGCTTGAAACCTTGTAGTGCACCCCATCTTTTATCTGCCATTCTGGGTCCTAATCCAAGTGACACAGGAAGCTCCTTTCCTGCCTAACTCCTAACAGAGCCAAACCACTATGTACTATGTCAGTGCTCTTGGTGGGACAACAGGCAGGACTTACCTGCTAAAAATACCTCTGCTAAGTTGGAGTTGGAGTTCTCTGGCTGTGATAGTTTGAATGTAATTGGCCCCTATAAGCTCATAGGGAGTGGCACTATTAGCAGGTGTAGCTTTGTTGGAGCAGGTATGGCCTTGTTGATGGAAGTGTGTCACTGTGGAGGCAGGCTCAGAGGGTGTCATAGATGCTTAAATCACATCCAGTATCTCAGACTACTGCCTGTTGCCTGCAAGTCAAGATGTAGGACTCTTAGTTCCATCACCAGCACCATGCCTGTGTGCATGCCACCATGTTTCCCTCCACAATAGTCAAATTTAGGCAGTGCTGGAAACCATCATAAACAGAAAGCTGGTGACGATATAATTAAACAAGTGAACTATGTTCCAGCCTCAGCAAGTAGCACTACTTGGCAGCTTTCGCCAGGTGGTTCTGGCTTTAGAGTTATGATAGAAGAAATGGGTCATGGAATTTGCCTCTGTGTGTAAAGAAAGCCAATGTGGACAGGCATGTGTCATGGGTCCCTGAATGGAGGCCTAAAGAGGTCATTGTGTAAAGCTGTGAATGTGAAGCCTGGATTGCATTGGTGATCCCACAGTTATTTGCGATGCCAGAGGCATGGGATTCCTACTAAGGAAAGCTGCTAACAGGGAGTGGAACCAGCCGAGAGAAAGAAGTGTGTTGCACTCAACAAAGCTGAAAGGAGTTGGAGATATGAAGAGCTCTTTGACACCAGATATGAAGATGCAGAGGTTGCTGTTTGCCCAGCTGGTTTTTGGTCTTGCTTTGGTCCAGTATGTCCTCACTATGCTTCCTTGCCTGTGTTTTATATTGGTAATATAGATCCTGTACCATTACATGTTAGAAGTATGTGATCTGCTTTTTGATTTTTACTTTTATAGGTAATTACAGTTAAGAGATTGCATGAATGTCAGAAGAGACTTTGAACTTTGGACTTTGAAGCACTGTTGAGAGTATGGTAGACTATGGGGACTTTCCAGGCTGGACTAAATGCATTTTGCATTATGATATGGTTACAACCTTATGGGGGCCAGGAGTAAACGGTGATGCTTTTAATGTAATTGTCCCCCATAAGGTCATAGGAGTGGTATCATTAGGAGAGGTGTGGCTTTTGGAGTAGATGTGGCTCTTTCAGAGGAAGTGTGTCACTGTGGAGGCACTCTCTGAGGTCTCATATATGCAAAGCCACAGCCAGTGTCTCAGACCACTTCCTGTTGCCTGCAAGTCAAGTGTAGGACTCTCAGCTGCATCTCTACCGCCATGCCTATCTGTGTGCCACCACACGTTTCCCTCCATGATGATGATGCCACTAAAAACTTGAAACCATAAGTACTCAATGAAATGTTTCCTTCATAAGAGTTGCCATGGTCATGGTGTCTCTTCACACCATAGAAACCCTAACAAAGACACTGGCCCAATTGTGGCCTTTTCTAGAATGTTTGCAAGAATCTTCTGTCTTGTTCTTTGCCACTCAAGTTGAAGCCAGCCCCACGTGGCCTGCTGAAACATGATGTGCAACAGAGGCAACTCAAATGCTGTTAGCTAAATGGGTGGAAGGGGGATTGGAGCACAGATGTCTCCTTTTGGAAGTTAGAATACCTTGAAAAGGATGGTTGTTAAGGATTGGGGGAAGGAAACAGGCAGAGGTCACAAGCCTTTTGTATTTCTTTCCTCAGTTTCATTGTATAGGAAAGACAGCCAAGCCATTTTTTCCTCCTGGAAAAGCACTATTTAGATGGCATTCTTATTTCTCATATAGCTCCTAAATATCAGGTAATATCATTGGCTCATACTTACACACTTTGGTATGTACCCTATGTTAAAATTTCTGACCTCCCCCCCCCCGGTAGAAATCCTGCCCCTTGGGGCTGCCCTGCATCCTTACATAAAAAGTCTAACTTTAAGGAAAAAACTTCTCCCTCCCTCCCCCCCTCCATTCCCACAGGTGTGCACCACCTCTGCTTTCTCTCCCTTCCTTTTCTTCCTTGTTTCCCCTCTTCATCTCTCTATTATAGTAAACTCTCCACGTGGATGCAGTGCTTGGGTGTGAATGACTTTCCACCCCTCCAGCCCTGCTGCATCTGCCCACCATGTTTCCCAGCTTGAGGGGGATACCTGGCCTGGCCACCTGGGCTTTCTCCACTCATGCAAATTCATAAACACCGTACTAATCCATTTTTCATTCCATGTTCACTGAGATTGGCCAGCTGTTTTCTTCTCATTGCTTCCCATTGGTCTGGGACGATGCAGCATGGTGCTCGTTTGTTTATTGTTTATAGAATTAAAAGTTTTGAGATAATAAGAAATGTAAGTGCTTATTTCCCCTGGGAAGGAGGGGCACCTAGAGAACATGGATTTTTTTTTTTATTTCAAGGCCTGCTATGTACTGTCTATGCACATAGTACAATATGTTTAAATGCTGCATAGGTTCTTATTACCACCACTGTGGTTATTACTCCTAATTGTGAATCTTTGTTATGGATGGATCTAATGCCACATGGAATCTAAGGGGGTGCATAGAGCCTGGTGAGGGTCAGAGAGTTGAAAGAATCAGTCTTTCAATCCTTAGTCTCCAACAGTGTGAGGATGAAGGGAGATCAAATAAGGGTACACATGCTCTGGTGTCATAGTAATACAGTTACCAGACTTGGATCACATCCAGTACCCCAACAATCCATATTTGGCCCTCTCTTCAACTAACCCATTTAACAATGCAAACTAAAGGCAAAAAGCATATAGATGAGATTTCTTCAATGTGGCCATACTGGAAAGAATTGGCCAAAGAGATCCAGTGACCTGTCCCTGCCCTGGTCTACCACTTCAGGGTCTTGATGTGAGGTTGCAGTTTAAATACAGGGCCATGGTTATAAACAGCTTAGGAGTCAAAGTGTGGTCTGACTATTATTGACCCATCATTGGAGTGTCTACTCTCCTGCAAGAGACCTGACAAATTGCAAATCTTTTTCCAGGAGAAAAACTTCCTTTCTGGTTGGCCCACACCTTAGGCTTTCTTGCCTCACAGCATAGATTCCCGAGGAAGTTATGGTTCCTTGGCCTCTATTGTTCCGTAGTCAAAATAACCCTGTGGGGGGTCTGGAGTGTATCTAATACAGGAGTGTCTGCCTTCTCGGTGTGATAGAGCCTTTCCTACACTGCGTGCTTAGCGTGAGAGGCTAGGATCCTAGAGATTCATGGCCACCAAAGCCAGCCCAAGCAGAGGCTTTCAGATTCTCGTCTCCCAAAGTCAAAGAATAAAATCACGGACCACACAAGGGTAATTTCAGAAAAAAAAATATTGGAGAGAGCTTAAGGAGAAAGAAGGCAGAGCCCTATATAGCAGGAGGTGTCACCGAGAGAGGGTAACACAGTCTCACTGCCTTGCGGTTAATTAGGCTTTAGTGGGTGGAGGAGGGCAGGCTGGGATGAGCCCAGTCAGTCCAGCTTTCTTTCCAGGTGTTGAGGTCCTTCTGGTTGTCAGTTAGTTCTCAGTGTGGTTTCCAGGAAAGGGGTACTCCCTTGAGGAAGAGAGAAAAAGGGAAAATAGGTCCACTTCTTGGCACCTTCAACCTCTGCAAGGAAGAGGCTATGGGTCTCCCCAAGGCTGTTTCTGGGTTCTAGCCAAGAAGGAAAGTTCTCAATTTCCTTTGGGGGTCTTCAAAAAAGGTTTATGCATTATTTTACGTGCATGGGTGTTTTGTTTGCATGTATGTATGTGCACCACATGCATGCCTGGTGCTGTGGAGGCCAGAAAGGGGTGGGGATCCTCTGGGACTGGATTTATAGGTGATGGTGAGCCACCATGTGGGTGCTGGGGATGAATCTGGACCCTCTGTAAGAGCAAACGGGGTGATCTTATAGAGCTTGCTCTTAACTGCTGAGCCATCTTTCCAGCTCCCTTTAGGGAGCTTTTTTTCCCCCTAAACTGCCCAGCCAACGGCTGCCTCCCAGTTTCATCGCCTCCTTGGAATTTTCTCGTCCCTGGCAGGCCTATTGGGAAATTATATAGGCCACTCCACGTAGTTAAAAAGGAAGATTTATTTAGTGGGTGACTTACAAATGAAGAATAGATAGGTTGCGGGGGTCTGGGGAAGGTGTATTGCAGTCCAGCGGTGTTCTCTGGAGCTCTGCTCAGTCAACCTCCACCTTCCAGGAACAGAGGAGCAGCGCTGGCCCATCTAGGTCAGGGTCTCCAGATGCCTCCCTTGGCCCCGCCTCGTAGGATGTGACAGTTGCCAGAGTCTCAATGGGGGTTGGAACTTCCAGAACCAAGCTGAATAGCTACCACTACAGCAGGCCACTTACAATAAAGAGATTTGAGCTAACTTATTCAGCACAACCCACTTGGAATGGTAAGTTACAGGTAAATGGATTTGAGCTACACTATTCAGCACCACACACAGGTGTTGGGTGTTGGTGCAAAACCACAGCTCTGATTTCCAAAGGAGTACAAATAGTTCATTCTGGAGCCAAATACAAGTGCCTGTGACTCAGGAGCACACACACTGGACACCCAAACACCGTCTTTCAACATGGCAATATAATGGTGTTTTTATATTTATAGAACAAAAGATAGTAATAAATCAAGGGTATTGTCAAATACATTGGTGAAACATCACATACAGGTGAGTTTGCAGCAGTGTGGGAAAATCTGTGTTCTAGGTAATAATTACCACCTGCCAACATTAGTTTTCATTGTGGCTAGAAGGTAGGGGTCTATTTAGAATGTTAGGCAGATGCAGGTGGGAAATCAATGGTTATTAAGATAAGGGAACTCAAGATAATTTGGCTCTGGGTGTGCAACATTCAAACATAATCACATTGATCTATTCTGTCAGTCACTCTTGCAGTAACATGTATAGATCCACTTGAGTTTGTGAAGCCTTACATGTGTCACGGAAAAATAAAGGTACCATTGAAGGGCTGAAAATAAAGATAAGAACAAGAGTATGTATTAGATTTTCACTCCTTGGGGACGGTGTTGTGAATGCACTTACATGTTCACAGTCACTGAAAAATTGGAATACTTATAACATTAAGGATTGCTTGATAAATAACAGATAAACTGAAAGAGTTTGTGAAAGCCATCTATACCTGAAATCCTATAAAGGTACCATCTTTCCACAGGGCTTTTAAGATAAACGAGTACATCCACGTGTACACCTGAGTAACAGGCTTGGAAAGGAGTCAGCAAGACTTCCTCTGCAGCACAACCTTTTGTAACTGGCCTGCCTGGCAGGAATGAAATATATAAAGAAACGGTGAAGAAAAGGGCTGCAGTCTGGAAAAGCCAGAGGGAAACTTGTCTCCCAGAAAGAGATTTGCACCTTGTCAGACACCTTGCAGGAAGAGAAGAGCAAGAAATAATCGGTCAATAATGACCGGACTGTACCTAGAAGGGAATACTTAGCTATGTATAACTGTCCCTTGATTTAAACCTCACGCCAGAACCTTGAACATGACTTGGGGGTTAGGAGTCATTGACTCTCTGTGTTTCCAGTGAAACAAAGTCACATTAAGTAAATTTCTGTTTTCTGTTTTTCACTATTACTTCAGCTCTTTAATTGCCTAGTAGGCATGGGAGACCTGGTAAACATGGCAGGCTTGATAAATATGACAGCCTGGTGAGCATGGGAGGCCTAGTGAGCATTAGAGATCTAGTAAGCATAAGAGACCCAGGAAGCATGGGAGCCTAGAAGCTTGGAGGCATAGGGAAGCATGAGAGACTTGATAAGTATGACAGGCCTAATAAACTTGAGAGTCCTAGTAAGCATGGAAAACCTGCTAACATGGTAGCCTAGAAAGCATGGGAGGGCCAGTAAGCATGGGGACCTAGTAAGCATCATTGGAGGCCTAGTAAGCACGGGAGGCCTGCAAACATGAGATCCTAGTAAGGAACGGTGGCCTGGTAAACATGGAGGATAGTCTGGCGAGGGCTGCCAGAATACATACTCTAACCCTTATAGCTCCAGCAACACTTCACCCTGCAGTTAGGATCTGCATCTTTATTCCTGACAAGTAACATGAGTCACTAGCAATACATTGTATGGACTTTCACTCAGCCAGTTGTTTATCAGGCCTGTGTAAAGCAGTGTAGAAAGACTCAGAAGACTTAGGGAAACTGAGGAGGAAAAAGAGTCCCTGATCCTAGAATCTGGCAAAAGTCTCATAACTGAGAGTGAAGAATTTCCGCAGAAGTAAAATTTTTCCTGTATAGATTGTCTACGTAGAAACAATACTCAGTTTATAGAAATAGTTTACTTTAAGAACGTTAAAATGGCAAATGAGCCATGCTTAAGATGGAAGTATAGGTGACCTACATGTCCCTGCTTTTAACCTGGAACTTTCTGAGACTCTCACAAACAAGATTATCACCTGTTTAGTGAAATCATATGCCTTATGCCTTAGTTTTTGTAAACTATCAAAAGGAGAATTTCCTTGATATGGGTGACCGATGATTTTATCTTATCTAAACTGTATTGTCCAAAGCTCTTAACAAAGAATCTTATGAGCTTATTTTTAGGTTCCCAAGAAACCCTTCCAAGAAAGGTAAGTTGAGGCCACCTAAAACTGTCAAGACACTTAAGTAGAACTCTTGCTCTCTCTTGAGCACCACACCCGTGTCTTGCTCATATGTTCTCCTTTTTCTCAAGATCCAGTCTCCCTGCCTCCATCTGCCACAACTCTAACAAGATTTGTCTTAATAAATTCCAACTCTGCTTATCTGACTCATCCTAAAATCCTTTCCACAGATAGTCAAGAATCCCAACTTCACCAGAGCAGAACTCTCTGAAATGACGTCCTCTGGCCGCACAGGTGGCAGCAGAATTGTGTCTCTTGTTTCTGCTGTGGGTGATGCTCAACTTTTCATGGTTGTAGCTGCGCTTTGTCTCAATGGTTAAAGGGATGGATTTGATGGTGTGCCAACATGGAGAGAATAAATGAAAGTGGTTAAGTCAGTGCCTCATCATTTCCTGCAGCTTTTGAGGAATTTGTTTTCAGCGATATCTACTCAGGCAAAATTGGATCCTTAACCAAATATATTGGTAGCATTGGGAGCCATGAAAATGGACCCCTGCCTCATGATCAGCTTTGGACGCCACCTTCCTTTTCTGTTACATATTCCTTAGTAACATTAGAAAGGCAAACAAGCTTTGTCACTTCTGGTCAAAACAATAGAACACCTCTGGACCAAGGTGGAAACATGGCATTCTAATATGCACCAAAGATGAGAACATTACACATTATTGTCTCCTCTCTTCAGAGTTAAGCCAACTATGCCTATCAGTCACCTGGCCAGGAAGTACCCCTTCCCCCAGGAAAGCTGATTCACCTGAAGATATCCTAAGGAGAGGGGAGGAATAATTGTCTCCTTAATGAGAAAATGTACCCACACTCTCCAGAAATAATGTGGTTACTTACAGAACATCTGCAATGTACACCAGCCGGCTTTTCTTGGTTAGTTGGAAATGCAGAACATTTCCTTTCCCTTCTTTCTGTCTCTTTTCCCCTCAAACACTGACCAAAGCTTGGGCATGCTTTCCCCGATGGTCTGGGAATTCTTGGACTCTCTCCGAAGCCCGGCTTCCCTGCTGGTGCTCGTGTTTCTTGAGGCCGTTTGCTAACCTCCAACGCTGGACTTGCCTGCATTCTTGGCCCATAACACAAAAGGCGTGACTTTCTCCCTTCCTCTTGTACATCCCTTACCACCACCACCACCACCACCACCACCACCACCACCACCACCACCACCCCCGAGCTGTGAAGCTTTCCTATTTTTCTTTCCCCTCAAACTCGAGTAAAAACTGTCCTCAAACTGCCTTCTTGGTTTGTTTCTGAATTCTCTTACTAATCAGACTAAGAACCCCAAAGAGGCAACCCCAGTTTTCTGGAAATAAACCCACACAGGAGAATTTCAGGATGAGCCAGCATGAAACAGAATTGGATTTTATAAAAATGAAAGAGAGTGGGTAAAGCAATGGCTCACCACTTATGAGGACCACAGTTGGTTCTCAATATTCACATTAGCTAACAACCACCTGTAACTCCAGCTCCAAAGGATCAGAGTCCATATTCTGGCCTCCACAGGAACCCACACGCAGGTTCACATATGTGCACACCCAGACACAGAAATAATAAAATAAACCACTTTAAAAGGAAAGAAGGCAGGCAGGCAGGCTCTTAGAGAAAAAATAAGGCACACCCAAGAGCCTGGATGTAGTCATTTCAAGTATTTGAATTTATATGTCTTAGCATTAGACATATAATCCACTTGGTTGCTCTCAAGTTACATCTCAACAGGTTGTTAATTTTATTTTCCTTTATACCCTTCTTACCAATAAATAAGATTAGGGTGGGATAGGGATTAAGCCCCTTGGAGCATTGAAGATCGCACTCCCTTGAAATTGGAGCCAATCTACCACTTGCCTGGTAACACTAGGAAGGTAAACCCATCGGCTTTACCAACTGTTAGTTTTCAAATTCCCAAATGAAAAGAGGGAGGTATTTGGATTTTGTTGAAAGCTAGTAGGAAGAAATTATACTTCTTTCTGGTTAAAAGAATAGACTACAAAGTCTACCTCTGACCCTGGGTGGAGACCTGAGATTCAAGGCCACCCAGAACACTTCATACTCTTGTCTCCTGGATTGGGTCTGTGGTTCACCTTGCCAAGACTCCACCTCCCTATCTCCCCACCCCAGGAAATCTGATTCACCTGAAGCCATACTGAGGCAACAGGCAATCAGTACACCCTTCTGGAACTATCTGAGTCCCTCACAGCAGCCCCTCCTCACAGCAGCTCCTCCCTCACAGCAGCCCATCCTCCTCAAAGCAGCCCTCCCTCACAGCAGCCCCTCCTCAGCAGCCCCTCCCTCAGGCAGCCCCTCTCCCTCCACACCTCCTCACAGCAGCCCCTCCTCACAGCAGCCCCTCCCTCAGGCAGCCCCTCCCTCAGGCAGCCCCTCTCAGCAGCCTCCTACAGCAGCCCCTCCCTCACAGCAGCCCCTCCTCACAGCAGCCCCTCCTCACAGCAGCCCCTCCCTCAGGCAGCCCCTCCCTCACAGCAGCCCCTCCTCACAGCAAGCCCCTCCCTCCTCACAGCAGCCCCTCCCTCACAGCAGCCCCTCCCTCACAGCAGCCCCTCCCTCACAGCAGCCCATCCCTCACAGCAGCCCCTCCCTCCCTCACAGCAGCCCCTCCCCTCCCTCACAGCAGCCCCTCCCTCCCTCACAGCAGCCCCTCCCTCAGGCAGCCCCTCCCTCACAGCAGCCCCTCCCTCACAGCAGCCCCTCCCTCAGGCAGCCCCTCCCTCAGGCAGCCCCTCCCTCAGGCAGCCCCTCCCTCAGAGCAGCCCCTCCCTCAGGCAGCCCCTCCCTCACAGCAGCCCCTCCCTCAGGCAGCCCCTCCCTCACAGCAGCCCTCCCTCACAGGCAGCCCCTCCCTCAGGCAGCCCCTCCCTCACAGCAGCCCTCCCTCAGAGCAGCCCCTCCCTCAGGCAGCCCCTCCCTCACAGCAGCCCCTCCCTCACAGCAGCCCCTCCCTCACAGCAGCCCCTCCTCACAGCAGCCCCTCCTCACAGCAGCCCCTCCCTCAGGCAGCCCCTCCCTCACAGCAGCCCCTCCCTCAGGCAGCCCCTCCCTCACAGCAGCCCCTCCCTCAGAGCAGCCCCTCCCTCACAGCAGCCCCTCCTCACAGCAGCCCCTCCCTCACAGCAGCCCCTCCCTCACAGCAGCCCCTCCCTCCCTCACAGCAGCCCCTCCCTCAGGCAGCCCCTCCTCAGGCAGCCCCTCCCTCACAGCAGCCCCTCCCTCAGGCAGCCCCTCCCTCACAGCAGCCCCTCCTCACAGCAGCCCCTCCTCACAGCAGCCCCTCCCTCAGGCAGCCCCTCCCTCAGGCAGCCCCTCCCTCACAGCAGCCCCTCCCTCCCTCACAGCAGCCCCTCCTCACAGCAGCCCCTCCTCACAGCAGCCCCTCCCTCACAGCAGCCCCTCCTTCCCTCACAGCAGCCCCTCCTCACAGCAGCCCCTCCTCACAGGCAAGCCCCTCCCTCACAGCAGCCCCTCCCTCCCTCACAGCACCCTCCTCACAGCAGCCCCTCCTCACAGCAGCCCCTCCTCACAGCAGCCCCTCCCTCCTCACAGCAGCCCCTCCCTCCCTCACAGGAGCTCTCCCTCCTCACAGAAGCCCCTCCTCATGGCACTAAGGTATTAAATACTCAGAGGCTTATATTAATTATAAATTGTATGGCCTTTTGCTCAGGATTATTGCAGATATTTCATCTTTAAATGATCCCATTTCTATTCATCTATGTATCACCACTCGTTCTGAGGCTTTACCTGTGTTACATTACATCTTGCTTCCCTGGGCGCTCCCCGATTCTTCTCTCCTTCCTGTGTCTCTTCTTGGATTTCCCACCTGCCGCTAAGCTGCCTTGTCACAGGCCAAAGTAGCTTATTTATTAGCCAGTGAGAGCAACATATACTCACAGCATACAGGAAGATATCCACAGCAGATTTATGTACGTACAATTTCTATTACAGCATATTTGGAAATCAGAAATTTGGAAGACAAAATCAGTAGAGGAGACAAATTTCTTTGGTTCTGGAGAGAAGAATGTAAGTAGACACTCTGCCTCAAAGACACCATTTTGCAGTGAGGCTAAATTCTCAGGGCTTCTGGTGAGCAAGTGAGTGGAAAATGCCTGTTTGTATATGTGCAGAGTAGAATTCTAGTGTTCAGGCCCAATATATGACCTATACTTTGAAAGTTTCCAGAGATGAGCCTTCTCATATCATTTTCCATGAAGGTCACATTCAATCAAGCCTCTGAAACTGCTTTTTAAAACACCAGAGGCTGACCGAGTATCAGGTGAAGAACTATGGGGATGTTACAAGCTTAGGGGAAGCAAAGGACTGGGTAGCAAGCCTCTTTAAAATTCACTGTTTACATTGTATTAAGGCAATAAGTCATTTTTCTTCCTTGCCATGTTCGTGGCAAAGTGTATTTAGATGGCTTTCATATTCCTTGTATAAGCTCTAATAATTACTAAAAGTTATGTGAATTAAAATATTGCAATTACTCTGTTGATTGCTATGACTTTGTGCTTACTTTGTTCTGTTACACCACTTGGGATGGAACCCAGGGCCACGAACATGCTAGGCAAGCACTCCACAGTTGAGTCCCAACCTCAGTCCATCAATAGTTCTCTGTATCACAATTCAGAGCCAGTCTACAAGTAGTGCCAGGGGTTACTGAAAAAAGTGCAGGCACTTCACAGAGCATAACCCTCTTGAAAATGATACTTCATCAGAGCTAAGAGGATCTCCCTGAATCAACAAAGAAGGATTGCTAACTTTTCAAATGCCAGTTGAGAATGAAGCCTCCTACACAACAACAGGACACTGAGGAGGGAGAGGAGGGCAGAAAAGGAGGTCTTGGAAAGCCTTACACAAAGGTTTCCACAAACTAACATACGAAAGAAATCAATGGGTAGAGAAGAAGGCTGGGACCCCCTCATGTTCCCTCACCCCACTAATGTAACCAGAGCAAGTGGTAGAAAGGCCACACTATGCAAATGAGTCAAAAATCCTGCACATAGGACATAAAAATACTCAACTCTTGTAGAGCTGGGGCTGTTTGAGCTGCAAGTGTTAGCCTTGCTCTGCCTGCTTCCTGCTTTGGAAATGAACCTTTCTTTCTAATAGAGTCCCTACTTCAGTTGCTCTCCATGTCTCTGTCCAGTGCTTTGTTAAGGACCACTAGAACATGGAATTCCTCCAGAGGTGCTCCCGAATCCCAACAGCCACCAATGCCAGTGCAACAAGGACACTAGAACATGGAACTCTGCCAGAGGTGCTCCCGGAATCCCAATAGCCACCAATGGAATAAGGGCAAGTGCCAAGCTTACAGAGTGTAAAGGACTCAGAAGATAGAGGTGCTCCTTTGTCATGCCTACCTATGGTCAAATGGGGTACATTTGTTGAGAGGGGTTATTCTTTCCTGAGAGTCCAGTGGCACTTATGGCTAGAGAAGTGTCACGCACTGACTTAGGAGGAATTAAACATACCAAAGGAACCCTACACTTCACAGAAGAGAGCAAGAGTGGTATAAGGGCCTCAGAAAAGACAAAGGAGAGACTTGGGAAGAACTTGATCATTGAGTCTTCCCATTGTGAAAAAGAAATCTGTATGAATCTTAGGTTTAATGTTAACTTATGGACAGAAATATTAAGGTATCTTGGAGAGTGGTAGAGCCATCCTCAGCTCTTGGCTGGGCTTAGCACAGGGAGATGGGCTGCCTGAAACTCAAAATCCACCAAAAGTGCTCCAGGATACTGGCTTTCTGGTTTTTTCTCTTGAAGAACAAAATTCACAAACTGCAGAGGATAAGATTTAGAAAGAAATATTTTACTCTAGGAGCTTACAAGAAGGAAAGGAGGAGGAACAGCTGTAGAGCAGGAGGGGTCCCTGAACTGGGACACCATCAGCCTGCTGGTCTGCTTGGGCTGTTTGTTTGCTTGCCTTCATTTGTGTTTTTAACCAATGGCAGAAGCAGGAGTGAGATTCTCGCAGGGCAGGAGCTGATCCATCCACTTGGCCCAACCTCCATGTGTCTAGATGCCTTCTCCAGTTTCTGTCACAGAGGCACATACAGTCTTTAGCAGAGTGCTCCTGTAGGAGATAACAAAGCACTGACTGAAACTCTCTTCTGCCTTTTCTAGCTTCCAGCAAGGGTATTTTTAGAACCCCTGCTCTGGGGTCCCTGCCCAACCTGACCAGTTCCTACAGCTTAGCCTTATCAGTTGCCTAAGCACAAGACTGACCCAAGAATTAAAGTAAAATATTTTGACCTGAACAGTGACATCATAATTCCCAGAGTGAATCTTGAAAGCAAAACATATCACAGTCCAGGTAGCACAGATTTTTGTTTTTGTGTTTGCAAACCAGTCAAGAAGATGAAACAGAAGTTTGACATTTGAGTTCAAACCTAAGCAGTTTGATACAGATAAGCCAGACAAGAAACAGAGCAGCAACACGGACAGTGTTATGTCCAGGATATTAATGGAAGCCAGATTCCAACACAAAAAATTACCAGTATCAAGAATAATAGAAACACAAATTAGAAATATACACATACCATCCTGCATATAAAGAACAAGGAGTATTTTTCAAAGCTTTTGCTCTACCAACAGAGCTAATGAGTTACCTACAAGGAATATTTTTAAAAATCTACATAGGAACTGGGATGGTGGCTCACAGCATTAATCCTAGCACTCTGGAAGCAGATCCAGTTTGTTCTTGATGAGTCTGAAATCAGAAGCCAGCAGAACTACATAGTGGGACCTAGCCTCAACAATAAACAGACAAAAACAAAAAACAAACAAACAAATAAACAGTAAAGCTGCACATAGGAACTCATAACAATCGTGAGAGCATGCACAAGACCTGAGTATGATCAATTCAGAAAAATTCAGCAAGTTAAGTGGAGGTGGGTATGAAGTCCCACCTCAGCTTGGAATCGATTGGCACCTGAGAGCTGCTGGGAGAGGAGAGCCAGTCTTTTTAGAGTGTGGCTCCTTGCATGTTGAACATGCACCAGTGGAAGGCACATGTCCATGAATATATGAGCACCACAAATTGGACTAAATGGTTACAATACAAAGAAGATTTAAAGTTGGGTGGGTAGGAAAGTGAGGTGTATTTGGGAGCAGATACACGAGCAGCCAAATATAATAAAAAAAAAATCATCATACAAAAATTTGAGAGCTGGAGAGACGGCTCAGCGGTTAAGAGCACTGGCTGCTCTTCCAGAGGTCGAATTCAATTCCAGCAACCACATGGTGGCTCACAACCATCTGTAATGAGATCGGTGCCCTCTTCTGGTGTGTAGACAGGACACTGTGTACATAATAAATACAAAAATTTTAAAGAACAAATAAAAGTCAGGAAAGGAAAAAAGTATATAAGGATACAGAGATACACCCTCATCCTTATTAATTGCTGCTCTATTCATAACAGCAGCCTAGATGCCATCAACCTGAATGGATAATGAAAATATGGTACATGAAAGGTAATCCTCAGGGAGGGGCATTCAGACTAGTTCCTGTTCAGGAGTCCATGAGCCCTGTTTCTAAAGTGCATGGTGTCTCTAGCAATATGGACTTACTTTCCACCTATGGGGGTAACCAAGGGCAACACCAAGAGTTTATAAGTTTTGAGACAACCCTGGCCAACAACTAAACAAAACAGGGCTTATGAAGCTTGGCATTGAAGTTTTTGTTAGGTGATCATTGACTCTTGGAGGAAGCACTATCATCCACATGAGAAAAGTTCAATTAAAACTTATAAAATTTATAACACTGAATTACATGCATTATAGGTTTTATTGTTTTGGATAAACAGTTTAACAGTATGATTCTTTGTGACATTTTCATACATTCATATTGTTATGTTATCCACCTCCCTCTTTCACCT
The DNA here is from genome assembly GCF_004664715.2 of Peromyscus leucopus. Taxonomy (NCBI): domain Eukaryota; kingdom Metazoa; phylum Chordata; class Mammalia; order Rodentia; family Cricetidae; genus Peromyscus; species Peromyscus leucopus. The sequence continues at coordinate 126,125 of NW_023504460.1, read as the reverse complement.
GTATTTACTGCCTCACCCTCCATAAATGGGTCTTTTCTTTCCCATTTTTCCCTATCAGATCGCCTGTATCCTCCCAAAAGATGTAGGCACAACAGACATACCCAGCTGTGATGCCTATGAACCACCTTACAATCAGCATGGCACTATAACCTAAGAGGGCAGTAGTGGCACACATACCTTGGCAGTATTCAACAGCCTTCTGATTGGATTTAAGACCCACTGAACAAGAGGAGATACCATACTTTGGTACTAGAAGCCTAGCTAACTTCACATTGATGGAAGTGAATATACAACCACTAATTTATGAAACAAGCATCATTCCAAGAACAATTATAAACATTTGTTCATAAGCCCACAGATAAACGTAGTCTTCACCATTCATCAAGGAACCTTCTCTTTGCAATAGACAGAAAAACTCAACCAATCAAAATGCAGAGCCATGGAGTCCAGTCCCACCGGATACATCTACAAAACTCTCCTGAACTAAGCCTCAGGGAACGTGGAAGAAGAGTGTAAGAAACAGAGGATCAGGGACTTTGCTATGAGAGTGTTTTCTCCCAGTAACAACAGAAGCTATACCCATGAAGTCTCCCATATGACTGCCAAAATGTGAGGTGAACAGGAATACCAACAAACACACCAAACTGGATGGGGAAATGCCCTTAAGGCCCTCAACTCTACACTAAGAACTACAGGCAACTGAGGAAAACTGGGAGAGGTGGCCTTCCCCAGGGAAGAGCACACCAATCGGTTGTCTAGGGCCAAACAGACATCCTGAAAACATGCATAGAGGTAGCCATTATATGACTAAGCAGGCTACATTTAGGAATGTGTGTGTGTGTGTGTGTGTGTGTGTGTGTGTGTGTGTGTGTGGATGTATATATATGTGTATGTATATACAGATATATATGCATGCAGTACCAATTAGTGAAAATGAGACCATGAATTAGAAGGAGAATGTAGAGTGGTATATAACAGGGTTTGGAGGGAGGGAAGGTAAGGGAGAAATGTTGTAATTAAATTATAATACCCCAAATTAAAAATAAATCTCAGATAAGTACTCAAAACCCATGAACAAAAAGATTAAAAAAAAGCACAAATATTCAATGGAATTTTATTCAGCTATCAGAAAATGAAACTATTAAATTTTGAGATAAATGGTTGTAACGGGGAAAAATATACTGAATGAGGAAATCCAGAACCAGAAAGACAAATACCACATATTGTGTCTCATATGGATCGTAGTGTCAAATCTGTAGGTTGTGTGTTTGACTTAGAGTACCTGTGGGAGCCAGGAAACTAGAAAGGAGACTTTGGAAAGGGATGTAGAATAAGGCTTTTAGGGAGGGGCATAACACAACACAGATTGTATGAAGCAGGAAAAGGGCATAAAGAGAGGGAGTTTAACTGGGGAGTCTGACAAGGCAGGTAGAGCAGAGGAGTAGGTGAGGTGAGGGATAAGAGACACTAAGGATGTTTGAAATAGCTGTACAGAAACATAACGTCTATAAGCTTTCTTAAACAATTATGTGTACAGGGGCTGGAGACATGGCTCTGAGGTTAAGAGCATTGTGCTTACAGCATACCCAGATACTATTCTCAGAATCCACTGGTGGTTAATGACCATCTGTAACTCCAGTTTCAGAAGATTTGTCACAGTGCTCTGTGGGCACTGCACTCCCATGGTATACTGCAGACAAAACACTGATACTCATAAAATGAATAAAAAATATGTATATTTGTAATATATACAAATAACAATATACTTCATGTACAAATAGTAAACTCATAGGTAGATAGTGAGATTAGATAGATAGGTAGATAGTTTAGATAGAAAGATTAGATAGATAGATAGACAGACAGATAGATAGATGAGATTTCACGGAATTACCCTACATAGGGAATAACGTTGCTCCCAGAAGCCATAGATGGCCAAATAAAAAGCTTAGTGCATAGATGTGGTACATATCCCTTGAGGTTTAGGTTAGGGAATTCCAGGGATCCCCTCCCCACCAAGTCATACAAGCTCTTACTGTTGCTTTTTATCATCCATCAGAACTTGATAGTAAGACCTATTGAGGAGAACACCACATCTTGGATCACATTTCATAGAAAAGTCAGTCTGGTAACTGACCTGTAAGAGTACTCCCAGCTGGCTGGCTTTGATAGTGGCAGAAGGTGCTATGCCAGCTGCAGGGAGACAAACCTCAGGAACAGCCTTACCAAGCTGCAACCCCTTCAAGTTAAAACAATGATGGGCCTGGAAAGACGTTCTCACAGGGGACTAGGGCCATGAACGTTAGGGGGTAGCCGACCACTTTCTTCTTAGGTTTAAGGCCCACTGCACAGGAGGAAACCCAAGCCTGGCACAGTAAACCTAACCAAGAGCCCATGGCCAAGGAAATCAATGATCCAGAGGAGAATCATTACTATTATTTTGTGAAATGAACACAATATCAAATGGCCTTTGAAATACATATCTTGATATCCATAGATGAGTGTAGCTCTCATTCTGCATCAAAGAAGCTTCTTTGTGTAGTGGACTGTGTTAATCTGGAGACTCACAACTGATCAAAATGGCAGTGTCTGTGGAGCATTTAACCATAAAGGGGACAATTATATCACATTCCCTCTCGTAAGTCTCCGGGAACGTTATAGAAGAGAGCCAGAAAGACTGTCAGAGCAGAGGTTAGGGAGGATCAGGGTGAAATAGTGTCTTGTGACCATGGCATGACTATTGCATTGATGAACTCCTAGCAGTTGGGGTTGACTGCACAAGATCAAGCGATCAACAGTCCCAGAAGGATTGGGGAGGGGCACATGAGCTAGGGACACCACTAACTGAGGAGTTATTGACAGAGAATGACTGTTAGGGGAAGGAGAATCCGTTTCCTTTCGGGGTTTGGCCCCCTGGTGGGTTGGCCATACACCACATGGCTCCACAATGTGTATATGGACAGCACTAGTTAGACTCATTGGGTCATTAAGACAATAACAACAAAAATAAGGGGAGAGGGCATAGACGCATTGAAATTGTCAAGGATTCTAAAGAAGTTATTGTAATTTTAGAGTCCAGATCCGCTGCTACTCAGGCCACTCCCACCTGCAGCTGTATAGAGAGACTCTAGACTAAACAGGCTCCCAGCTAGCTGGGGCTATTTAGTAGCATATTCTGTGTGAGGGATACACATTAGCTAAATGCACTCCCTTCCTTCCTTCTTCCATCCTCAAGGTCACGCATTGATTACTGAAATGGAAAACACTTCCTTTGCCTGTCACCCAGGAAAAGAGACAGCCTAGCTACACGTGTGTATTATAGACTAACCATCAACCACACAGCTTGGAACCACCTCCTTCCGCTGAAGTCTGTAAGACCGGACCCCACTCTGCTCCATGGGAAATATCTTGCCTCAGAACCTCCTCCATGATTCTGTCTGTCTGTCTATGGCATTAACCATTCTAATCTCTTACCTCCAAAGGACAATGTGCCTTAGTGCTCTCCTTGAACCCAAACCTGCAATCTTCATAATGGTGATGAACCCAGAAGCGGACTTCAAGCCCTGTACTAAACAGGAGTGGAGACAATGCACATTTTTGCCCAGTCCCTGATTTTAGTGGAAATGCTTCAAATTTTTCTGTTTAGCATGGTATTGGTTGTGGGCATATTGTTTCTTTTTATCATTATTTTTTTATTATTTAAAACATTTTACATTAAATAATTTTGATCATATTCTTCCTCTCCCTCAAGTCCTTCCAGATCCTCTGCTTCCTCCCTACCCACCAACTTTAAGGTCTTTCTTTAAAATGAGCAAAACCCAACACAACAAAAGCCCCAAAACCTGGAGAACAAATAAACAACACCTAAAAAGGAAAAAGGCGGCAACAACAACATCTGTAATGAAATAAAAGCACACACACAAAACTGTGAAGTCCATTGTGTCTTAGTCAACTACTCCTGAAGATGAGACTGCCTGGAGATGGTTGCTATTCCCAGGCTCGTTCCATTGGAGAAAACTGATATTCCTCTCCCATCAGGTATAAATGAGATTTCAGTTGTCAAACTTTACCCTAGTGGCTAGGTTTTAGTTAATTAACTCATTAAAAAATTAACAAAATAAAATACAATAAGGCAAAACAAACTATCACATCAAAGTTAGACAGACAAATAGAAGGAAAAGAGCCCAAGAGAAGGCAGGCACAAGAGCCAGAGAACCACTCGTTTGCACACCCAGGATTCCATAAAATACTAAACCGGGAGCCATAATTTAAATGCAGAGGACCTGGTGCAGACCAGTGCAGGCCCTGTGCATGCTACTCCAATCTCTGTGAGTTCCTATGAGCTCCTCTGGCTTTTACACTCTTTCTGACTCCTTTTCTGAGGGGTTCCTTGAGGGGAAGGATTTGATGAGACATTCCATTTAGGGCTGAGTGTTCCAAGGTCTTCTCAGTCTCTTTGTAATGTCTGGCTGTGGGTCTCTGTATGTGTTCCCCTCTTCTGCCAGAGGAAGCTTTCCTGATGATGGTTGAACAAGGCACTGATCTATGAGTATTGCAGAATATCACTGTCATTTTATCACTATTTTTTCTTTCTCTTTTTCTTTCAGAACAGCAGTATTTAGTTTTACCCTAGGTCCCTGGGCTATGGAGTCTCATGTTCTTGGTCACCCAAGCGTGTAGGGTATGGGTTCCATCTCATGTATTGACCTTAGGTCAAATGGGACATTGGCTGGGTACTTCCACAAGCTTTGTGCATCCATTACACTAGCAAATCTTGCAGGTAGTACACCATTGTAGATAGAGGGTTTGTGGCTGGCTTGGAGTTTACATTTCTCTTTTGAGATCATGCAGAGTACATTTTTGTGCCACAGATGCTGGAAAATAGGGGTGAAGGCTCTATGTAGGGACCAGCTTGACATCTACATGTTCAATGAGTTGTGTAGGTGTCGTCTTCAGCAATGGGCCTTGCTGTCGGTTTGTAGAGAGCAACCTATAGTCTTGGCAACAGCCTGGGTTGTTTGGGGGTTCCCGAATGTCCTTTAGGCCAATTAGATGTCACTCAGATGCAAACCAAATCTGGGACTGAAAGCTTCATTTGGAGACAAGAGATGGGCAGTATGGACCCTGTCTCCCCCATTGTTTGGATTTAATTTAGATCACCTTCATATATATTTATATATATTTTCTACTGTATTAGCTTTCTATACTACCCCACAAAATGCCCCTTAATTTTTAGCTGTCTCTCCCATATTCACTCCAATAACCCCTTTATATCTCCCTCTACTACTTGGTACTGCATTCCAGAACCCTCCATCGATCCATAAATTTCTATTCTAATTCCTTTCCCTACTGAGATATATCTGTTCCCTCTAGTCCTTACTCTATACCCATCTCTGTGATTCTATTAATTGTAGCTTGGTTATCATTGTCTTCACAGCTAATATCCACAGAGAAGCAAATGCATACCATATTTACCTTTCTGGGTCTGGATACCCCACTCAGGATTATTTTTTTTCTAGTTCTATCCATTTCTAGCCTGCAAATTTCATGATGTCATTTTCCCCAGGGTTCAGTAATATACAGCATTGTGCAAATGTACCACAATTTCTTCATCCATTCTTCTGTTGAGGGCATCTAGGTTGTTTCTAATGTCTGGATGTTATGAAGAGAGCCGCAATGCATGTGGTTTAGCAAGTGTCTCTGTGGTAGGATGAAAGAAACATCGTGCAGGTTTATTCCCAAGAGTGATATAGCTAGATCTTAAGGTAGATCTATTCCCATTTTCCTGAGCATCCACCACCCTGATTACTATGGTGGCTGTACAACTTTGCACTCCTACCAGCAATGTATGAGGGTACGTCTTATTGGGTACAGGCATGTTGTATATTGCTATATTAGTTCCTTTTCTATGGCTGTGATAAAACACATTACCAGACAATTAATAGAAGAAAAGGTTTACTTGGGTTTATGGTTCCAGATGTTAAGAGTCCATCATGGCTAGGAGACGTCAGCAGGCAGTAGGTAAGACAGTAACAGCAGGAAGCTGAGAGCTCATATCTTGAACCACAAGCACAATGAAGCAGACAGGAAAAAGAAGCAGCAGGAGTATTTTAGTGCCCAAACTCCTGGAAGCAGTAACATACTTCTTCCAGCTAGGCCTCACTTCCTAAACCTCCCTAAATGGGTCACCAACTGTGAACCAAATATTCACATTTGGGAGCCTATGAAGGACATTCTTATTCAAGTCACTACAACTGACTTTTTCGTAGTTTGGTTCCTATTAAATAAATGCATTCGTTTATTTAAGATTTGAAAGCCTAGGAGTTTGTCTGCAGCAAAGCCTTGATGGTCAGACAAGGCTAGAGCAAAGATGTGGGACCCTGCAGAAGTCTTGATGTTGGCCGCTGGCGCAGCCAGGAGTCCCTAGACTAGGCCAGTGCACTGGTTTTGGGATCTGGGCTAGGACGGGAGGGTTGCAGGAAAGAGGTGGGTGGAGAGATCAAGGGAAACTCACCAGCCTAGAACTTTGAGGAGGATATGGTGAGTTTGGATTCTTGTGGACTGGTTGGTGCCAAACAGAAGGGATCAGGTTAGACCCTGGAAGATGATGTGGCCGTTCTCATTATCTAGTGGCATGGTAAAGGCTACCTAGGATGTTTCTGTTGGGTCACTGCAGGTTAGAATGAATCCTGGTAAAAGCTTACAGCTTTGCAGGGATAAACTTGATGTTGGTAAAATAGGCAGAGGCAAAGTTTGGGTACTTGGGAGACTTGAAGTTGGCTGCTGTGCAAGCATGCCTGGCATCAGGGGGCCATGACAATGGAATTGGGGCCCGGGCCTGATCTCGTGGGTTGGGGAAAAGGCTTAGATAGGGAGGAGGGAGGTACTGACAAGGCTAGACCTTGCAGGAGGCCATGGTAAGTCTGGGTACCAAGTGCAGTGGGAGAGGATGGGAAGAAGGGACCTATGGGTGGCAGGAGGTAGGGCAGCCCTGGCTAAGGCCCAGAGCTTTTCTGCAACACGGCCTTAGCAGTCCCCTAGGCTAGTGCAAAAGTGTGGGACCCTGCAGAAGTTTGAGTGCTGGCTTCTGTGCAGGTGAGTCTGACCAGACTAGGCTGAGGCCCTGACTGTAAGACCCAGGCTAGATCTGGCTGGTTGCTGAAAAGGCTTGGATTGGTAAGTCGGGGGTACTCACCAGCAAAGATCCTGGATGAAGACTTGTAAAGCGTATATGACGAGTAGCTGAGGGCTTCTTTGGAAGGATCTGCAGGTGGCTGCGGTTAGGATGGGTCCTACCTGAAGCATAGAGCTCATTTGCTGCTCTGTGGCAAGACTGGTCAGACAGGCCAGGGCACAGGATATGGGTCCCTTACTAAAGCCTGGAGGAACATGGGGAGTCTGGGTACTTAGTGGCATGGTGGTGGCAGCACACACAGAAGGTGCCACTGTATAGTGGCAGGTAGGGAGTATCCTGGTCAAAGCCTAGAGCTTTGGGTCAGTCATACTGGGCCAGGCAAAGGATATGGGACAAGGGCTAGACCTGGCAGGTTGCAGAAAAGGAGTGGATGGGGAGGTCAAAGGAACTCAGTAGGCTTGACCTTCCCTAGAGGATGGCAGGTGAAGAAGTCTGGTTACCTAGTATGGGTGGTGGATTCAGGTAGGGTGGGTACGGCTGGAACCTAGAGTTTGTCTGCAGCACAGGCTAGGCTCTTCAGAATAGGCGATTAAAAAGATTTGTGACCCTGTAAAACCTTATATTGGCTGCTGTGCAGGCTGGGGCAGCCAAACTAGGCCAGGGCACTGGTTGTGGGACCACGTTAGATCTGGTGGGCTGAAGAAAAGGAATGGATGGGGAGATCTAGGGAACTCACTGGACTCGACCATAGGAGGATATGGAAAGTCTGAGTACCTCCTGAGGTTATTAGCCGTGCACAAGGGACTTGTGGATAGTTGCAGGTAGGGCAGGTCCTGATGGAAACCTAGAGTTTGCTTGTGGTATGATCACTGGTGGTCAGACTATGCAGATGCATGTGATGTGAGGCCCCTGCTAGAACCTGGAGCATTATGTCGGGGTCTGGGAATTCAGTGGGGGTGGTGCAGGTGGTCCAGGAGGGTCCTGTGGGTGGTTGCAGGCAGGACAGGTCCTGGCTGAGGTCTAGAACTTTGCTCTGGCCCTAGCAGGGGTGGGCAGACTAGGCAAAGATGTGGGACCCTGAAGAGCCTTGATGATGTCTGCTGGACAGGTGCAGGGCTCCAGACTAGGCCAGTGCCCTGATTGTGGGACTTGGGCTGAATCTGGGAGATTGCAGAAAAGGGGTTGATGGGCAGTTCAAGGGAAGTCACCTGCTTGATCCTGGGGTGTCTATGAACATAGTGGGGTGGTGGAGGCAATGCAGAAGGGACTTGTGGTTGGTTGAAGGTAGGGGTGTCCTTGGGTAAGCCTAGACATTTTCTTCTGTACAGGCTGAGTGTTCAGACTAGGCTGCGGCATGGAATATGGGAACTATGCAACACGCTTGTGGGGGATCTAGGGTGTCTGGGTACCAAGTGGGGTAGTAGAAACCATGACAAAAGGATCAGGCTGTAAGCTGAAGGAGGATACAGGAAGAATATGTACCAGAGAGGTTGTGGACGTAGCACAGAAGGGACTTGTGGGTGGTTGCAGATGTGGTGTGTATGTCCTATTTGCAGCCTACAGCTGGCTGGCAGGCAGGCAAGATTGGTCAGACAGGGAAAAGATAAAGGATGTGGGACCCTCCTGTAATCTAGTTAAGAAGGGTCCTACTCGGCCTCGTGACTTCTGTGGCATCCAGCCAAGCTGCAAAAATCCCCCTTGATGAGAATTTCCTCTTTTCGTGAAGCTTATTTGAACACCAACATTTCACATTGATCTCACTTAAAGTATGAGATGCTTTGTGTCTGACAAACCATGCTCCTTGGGCTTGGGGCTGAGGCAGAGGACTGACGATCAGCCTCCCTGTCTACAGTGGCCTTTTAAACATGACTGGTGGCCTATGGAATGGTGGCCATTATTTCATGAGTTTTTTTTTTTTAAGTTCATTCATACATACTGCTTTGTGTCAGCATTTTATACCAAATAATTTTATAGTGCCAAAATAGTTTAGAGATTATAGTCAGCTTTGAATGAATTAAGTGCACCAGAAAAATCCTAGAGTGATTTTTAAATAAGCAAAATAAAAGAGATTTTGTATTTATTCACTTTTATATACTACAGACCAGACTTCAGTCAGAAGCAAAACATCAATAAAATAATCATAAAACTATCTTTCGGAAATTAAAAAGTAATCTGTATCTCCCCCTAAAAATGTATTTAGTAAAAAATATTTGCCCCAGTGCTTGTAAAATGTCGCTTTTAAAATGTTGAATAGATGTTTTTAGAAGTAAAATAAGACTTTTGGAAACACCTTAAGTCATACACATTGGTGAGTTCCTTTTGTGCCTGGTCAGTGAAAAACTTGGCCTGTTGCCTTTCTGCCAAGAGCCACGAGTGTGGTAGGTCCAAGATAGATGGTAAGCTCTCCTAGGGATGTCATTAAATCACGGGGTAGAAGGTAGGATGGGGAGGAAGCATCAGGCAGGTTTTGTGTATGAAACAGATGATTTGAGACCACTACTACATTGCCTTTATACACACACTTTGAAGAAAAACATGAAGATCTGGTTTTATGACATGCCCTAAGCCACTGGTTTTGTTTCTTTGGCTTTTTGGTTTTTGTTGTTGTTGTTTATTTTTGTTTTCATTTTGGGGAGGGTGCAGTAAATTACATTTATCTGCACAGGCATAGAAAATCCTGCTAAACCCTTGTCAAAGAGTTGCTTGTTTTAACATTAGCCTAATTCATGATGAGTGTGCACAAATAAATTTTAAAAGCTCAGAAAAAGAAAGAAAGAAAGAAGGAAGGAAGGAAGAAAGGAAAGAAAGAAAGAAGAAAGAAAGAAAAGAAAGGTCCTACTTGAAGTCTAGAATTTGTTTGCAGCATAAGCATGGGTCGTCAGACTTGGCTAGAGCAAAGCATAAGGTTCCCTGCTAGGCCCTGGAGGAGATCATGAGGAGTCTGTGTACTGAGTGGGTTCATGGGGCCACACAGAAGAGGTTGGTTGGTGTAGACACTGGAGGAGGCTGGAGGAGGCTGGGTCCCAAGTCTGGGTATATGGTAGAGGCAGTACAGAATGTGCCTGTGGCTGGTGGCAGGTAAGGTGAGTTGTGGTGAAAGCCTAGAGTTGCCTTTGTTACAAGTGGTTTGGGTCAGAACATGCAGGAGCACTGGCTGTGGGAACCTGGAGGAAGCCTAGAAGATGTCTGCTGCAAGTTGGAGCTGTCCAGCACAGGCCAAGGAACAAGTTGTCCACAGGGTTTTGGAAAACACTTACCTGGCTGGACCCTAGAGGATGACATGGGAGCGTGTATATGGAGTGGGTGGTAGGTGCTCTGCAGGAGGGCCCTGTGGGGAGTATCAGACAGGCCGGTGCTGGCAGGAGCCCTCCAGTGCAGACAAGGGATCAGAAGGCTGGAGCACAAGATGGGGGAACCAGATTAGATTCTGATGCAAGATGTGGGGATTCTGAGTACGAGTGGGGTGGTGCATGAGGCACAGAAAAGTCATGTGGGAGGTTGCAGGGAGTGGGGTTCCTTCCTATCGCTTATTTACTTATTTGGGTTCTCCTAAGGAATCATCTCTCAGAAGCACCAAAACACCCCACATATTATTTGCTTTATTTCCTTGCAACCTTGAAACCTTTTCTTTCACTCATTTTAAGATGTGCTAGAGGAGACTTGGTGGTACTAAAATGACTGGTTACCTCTGAATTTCCCATTTCTGATTTGTATCTTACTTGCTTTGGAAGATTGCTGCAATTATTTCTCTCAGTAGCTAGTTTCTAAACCATTGCTCTTTTCAAGTGGTTCTGGGACATCAAGAGATCATCCATTTGTTTTTTCCACATTATCCACAAAGTTCTCTTAATCTTTCTTCCTTTCTATTTATCCAGTTTCCCCTTTTGACTATGTATTTTCTTTTGTTTATTTTTATTGAAAATTGATTCTTCTCTCATACAATGCATGCCAACCACAGTTTCACTTCCTCCACTGCTCTCAATTCCAGCCCCCCAACCTCCTCTCTTCTCCATATCCACTCCTATTTCATTTCCTTCAGAAAGGAACAGGCCTCAAAGACATAACAAAACACACACACACACACACACACACACACACACACACACACACACACACAAAGATACATTATGACAAGGAAAGTGCTCATAGCGAGGCTGGACAAGGCAACCCAATCGGAGGAAAAGAGTCCCAAGAGTGGCAAAAGAGTCAAGGACACACCCACTCCCACTGCTAAGAGTCCCATCTAAACATCAAGCTCACAGCCACAACATATACACAGAGGACCTGGTGCAGAGTCGAGCAGGCCCCATGCCTGCTGTTCAGTCTCTGTGAGACCCTATGAGCCCTGCTTAGTTGATTCAGTGGACCATGTTCTCCTGGTGTTCTCCATACCCTCTGACTCCTATGTCTTTCCTCCTCTCTTTCCATGGTGTTCCTTGAGCTTTGAGGAGAGGGACCCAATGGAGGTGTCCAATTTAGACTCTTTCTACTCATAATTTCTGGCTGTGGGTCTCTGCACCCTCTCTATCTGCTGCCTGAGGAAGCCTCTCTGATGATGACTAGACAAGGCACTGATCTGTGAGTACAGCAGAATATCATTGGCTGGGCTGATATCTGGTTTTCTCTTTCTGTAGCCTGCAGAGTACCTTCCTGTGTCAAGAGACAAGGAACATAGTGTTAAAGCTCCCTACAGACCAGCTCATCCTCACCATGTTCACCAAGCCCTGTGGATGCTGTCCTTCTCAATAGGGCCACATTGTCAGCTTTCTGAGAGTGACCCCATCTTCTAGCATCAGCCTGGGTTGATTGGGGATCTCCACTGGACACCCTTGGCAACAACTCAAACAAATGCAACCATGGCCACACTGGGACCCTTGTCTGGCTAGAAAGATAGACAATTCGGGCTCCATAGCCCCACTACTAGGGTCCTCCAGAGTTACCCTCAGTGATTCCAGAAATTTTCCACTGCATTAGTTTTTAATAAGCCCCCAATTCCAGCAGTCCCTCTCTCTCTCTCTCTCCTCTCTTCTTCTATCCCTCACCGGATACCTTCCACTTCCTTCCCTACTTGCCCCAGGCCACCTGAAAACCCATTATATTTTCCCTTCCCCAGGAGGTCCATGTCACCTCTGAGCCCTCCTCTTTACTTAATCTCTCTGAGTCTGTGGATTGTAGTTTATCATGTGCTTAACAATTTAATATTCAGTTACAAGTGAGTATATACCAAGTTTGTTTTCTGGGTCTGGGTTACCTCACTCAGGATGATTTTTTCTAGTTCATCCATTTGCCTACAAATTTCATGATGTTGTGTTTTTTTAATTTAATGCTCAGTAATACTCCATTGTGTAAATGTACCACATTTTCTTTATCCATTCATCTGTTGAGGAACATCTAGGTTTTCCATTTTCTGGCTATTATGAATAAAGCCAATGAACATGGTTGAGCAAGTGTCCATGTGGTAGGATAGAACATTTTTGGGTAATGCCTAAGAGTGGTATAGCTGGGTCTTGAGGTAGATTATTAACTTTCTGAATAAATATTTCCATAGTGGGTGTACAAGTAAGTTTGCACTCTCACCAGCAATGGAGGCTTGTTCCTCTTTCTTCACATCGTTGTCAGCATGACTTGTCACTTGTGTTATTGGTCTTAGCCATTTTGACAGGTATAAGACAGTATCTCAGAGTCATTTGATTTGCATTTCCTGATGGCTAAGATACTGAACATTTCTTTAAGTGTTTCTCACCCATTTGAGATTCCTCTGTTGAGAATTCCCTGTTTAGATCTGTCCCCACTTTTAATTGGACTATTTTTTTTTTATTTTGAGATTCTTGAATCCTTTTATATTTTGGAAATCATCCCTCTGTCAGATGTGGGGGTTGGTGAAGATATTCTACAGATAATTCTCCTCTATCAGGTATGGAGTTGGTAAAATCTTTTCCCATTCTGTAGGCTGCCGTTTTCTCCTATTGACAGTGTTCTTGCCTTACAGAAGCTGTCTCCTGTTTCAGTGAGTTCAAGGCTATTTCCCACTTTCTTTTCTATCAGGCTCAGTGTATATAGTTTTTGTTGAGGTCTTTGATCCACTTGGACTTGAAATCTGTGCAAGGTGATAAGTATGGAACTACTTGTATTCTTCTACATACAGGCATCCAGTTAGGCCAGCACCATTTTTGAAGATTCTTTTTTCCATTGTGTTTTTCTGGCTTCTTTATCAGAATCAGGTGTCCATAAGTATGTGGATTTATGTCTGGGCCTTTGATTCAATTCCATTGACCAACAAGTCTGTTTTTATGCCAATACCAGTGTTTTTTTTTTGTCATTGTTACTAGAGCTCTGTAGTACAACTTGAAATCAGGGATGATGATACCTCCAGCAGTTCTTTATTGAACAGGATTGTTTTAGCTATCCTGGGCTTTTTTTCCATATGAAGTTGAAAAATTGACATAACATATTCTGTAAAGAATTGTGTTGAAATTTTGATGGGGATTGTATTGAATCTGCATATTGCTTTGGAAGATGGTCATTTTTACGATATTAATCTATTGATCCATGATCATGGGAGATCTTCCATTTTCTGATCTCTTCTTTAATTTCTTTCTTCAAAGACTTGAAGTTTTTATCATAAATTCTTTCACTTGCTTGAGTAGAGGTACTCTAAGACATTTTATATAATTTGAGGATATTGTAAAGGGTGCTCTTTCTTGATTTCTTTCTCAGTCTGTTTTTCACTTGTATATAGGAGGGCTATTGATTTTTTTTTTTGGAGTTAATCTTGTATCCAGCTGAAAGTGTTTATCAGCTGTAGGAGTTCAAGTATTATGTGATCTCAGAGAATTTTCTATCGGTGGAGAGTGGAATTTTTAAGGTCATTTATGTATAGTATCATATCATCTGCAAATAAAGATACTTTGATTTCTTCCTTTCCAATTTGTACCCTCTTGACTCCGTTAGTTGTCTCTTTGCTCTAAAACATGAATAGATATGGAGAGAATGGACTACCTTTTCTTGTTCCTGATTTTCATGGTATTTCTTTAAATCTCTCCAATTAATTTGATATTGGCTATCAGCTTGCAGTAAATTGTCTTTATTATGTTTAGTATGTCCCTTGTATACCTAATCTTGTCCAGGCTTTTATCATGAAGGGGTGTTGGATTTTTGCTAAAGATTTTTTTGGCATATATTCGATGATCATGTTTTTTGTTGTTGTTTTTCTCTTAGTTTATTCATAAGGTGGATTACATTTATTGATTTTCATATGTTCGACCATACCTACATCTCTGGGATGAAGTATGTTTTATCATGGTGGATGATCTTTTCAATATATTCTTGATTCAGTTTGCAAGTATTTTCTAGATATTTTTGCATCTATGTTCATGAGGGAAACTGATCTATAATTCTCATTCTTTGCTGAGTCTTTATGTGTTTGGATATCTAATGACTTCTTCTATTTCAATAGGGCTTATAGATCAGTTTAACTTGTTTATCTGATCTTGATTTAACTTTGACATGGGATACCTATCAAGAATTTTATCCATTTCTTATAGATTTTCCAATTTGTTGGAGCACAGGTTTTTAAAATATGTCCTTATGAGTCTCTGGATTTTCACAGTGTCTGTTGTTATGTCCCCCTTTTCACTTCTGATATTGTTAATTTGGATTTCCCCCTCTCAGCTTTTAGTTAATTTGTTAAGGATTTGTTTACTTGTTGATTTTCTCAAAGAATCAACTGTTTGTTTCATTGATTCTTTGTATCATTCTCTTTGCTTGTATTTTATTGATTTCAGCACTGAGTTTGATACTTTCTTACCTTCTATTCCTCCTGGGTGTCCTTGCTTCTTTTTCTTCTAGAGCTTTCAGATGTGCTATTAAGTTACTAGCATGAGATCTCTCCACCAATTTTTTTATATAGGCACTTAGTGGGATGAACTTTCCTCTTAGCAACACTTTCATTGTGTCCATAAGTTTGGGTATGTTGTGCATTCATGTTCATTCAATTCTCAGAAGTCTTTAATTTATTATTTATTTTATTTCTGTCTTGACCACTTATTCATTCATTAGTGTTATTCTTCAGTTTGCATTAGTTTGCAAGCTTTCTGTTGTTTCTGTTGTTGTTGCTATCCAGCTTTTATTTGTTCTGGTCTGATAGGATGGGGAGTTATTTCACTTTCTTGTATCTGTTCAGACTTGCTTTGTGACCGCGTATGTGGCCATTTTTGGAGAAAGCTCCATTACGTGCTGAGAAAAAGGTATATTCTTTTGTGTTTGAGTGGACTGATCTGTAAGTATATGTTAGGTCAATTTGATTTATAACACTGTTAGTTCCAGTATTTCTCTGTTTAGTTTTTAGCTGAATGAAGTGTCTACTGGTGATAGTAGGGTATTGAAGTCTCCCACTATCAGTGTGTGAGGGTCAATATGTGATTTAAGCTGTATTAATGTTTCTTTTACAAAAGTGGGTGCCCTTGTGTTGGAGCATGGGTGTTAAGAACTGAAGTGCTATCTTGGTGGATTTTTTCTTTGAGGAGAATGTAGTGTCCTCTCCATCTCTTTAGATTACTTTTGGTTTGAAGTCTGTTATGCTGGATAATGAATGGCTACAGCAGCTTACTTCTTAGGTCCATTTGCTTGGAATATATTTGCTTTTCCAGCTCTTTACCTGAGGTAATGTGTATCTTTAATGTTGAAGTGTGTTTCTGCATGTAGCAAAAGGATGGATCCTTCTTTTTATGATTTTGCTGGTCTGTGCATTTTTTTAATTGGGGGGAACTTGAACATTGATATTTAGAGATATCAATGACCAATGATTGTTAATTATTTTTATTTTGCTGTTGTTGTTGTTGTTGGTGGTGGTGGTGGTGTTTGGCCCTTCTTTTGGTTTTGCTGGTGTGAGCTTTTATTTTCTGTGTTTTCATGGGTTCAGTTTACTTCCTAGGGATGAAGTTTTCCTTCTAACCTTCTGTATATTGTTTAAATTTAACTTTGTCATAGAATATCTTGTTTTGTCCCATCTATGGTGATTGAAAGTTTTGCATGAATAGTAGTCTGGGCTGGTATCTGTGTCTCTTAGAGCCAAGCACATATATCCAGGCCCTGGCCTTTAGAATCTCCATGAGAAGTCAGGTGTAATTCTAGTAGGTCTGCCTTTATATGTTACTTGGTCTCTTTCCTTCTGTGCTTTTGATATTTTTCTTTGTTCTGTATGTTTAGTGGTTTGATTATGTATACTAAAGGGACTTTTTTCCTGGTCCAATCTATTTGTTGTTCTGTAAGCTTCTCTCCCACTTAGCGGTCTTGTCTTGCTAGGCAAGCGCTCTTTAAATTAGCTCCTTATAATAGGCATCTCTTCTTTATGTTAAGAAAATTTTCTTCTATGATTTTGTTGAAAATATTCCTGGGGTTTGACTGGGTTTCTTCTCCTCCTATATTCCTATTTCCTTAGGTTTGGTCTTTTCATAGTGCCAGATTTCTGGTATGTTTTGTGTCAGAAATTGTTTAGATTTAACATATTCTTTGACAGATGTATCTATTTCTTCTATTGTATCTTCAATGCTGAGATTTTCTTCCATCTGTTTTATTCTGTTGGTGATGCCTGCATTGTTTTCTTGTTTGAGGTTCTATAGTTTTCATTTCCAGAGTTCCTACAGTTTGTGTTTTCTTTATTGCTTCTCTTTCCATTTTCAGATGTTGAACACTTTATTCATTTCCTTCACCTGTTTGCATGCTTTTCTTGGATTTCTTTAAGGGATGTATTTATTTACTTTAAGGATCTCTATCTTCATATAGTTGGTTTTAAGGTCTTTTCTTGTGTTTCAGCTATGTTGGAATATTCAGAGCCTGCTGTGTATGATAGATGAGCTCTGAAGGAGACAAATTGCTCTGGCTATTATTGATTATATCCTTATGCTAATGTCTAGGCATCTCAGATTGGATGATTATAGATCTAAGTGTGATTTCTGTGTTTGTCTTTGTTGGGGGGGGGGGGGGAATGTTTTGTTGCTTGGTTTCTGTTTCCTGTCTGGATTTTCAGAGGGTGTGTTGGCTCTGTGTTGCCTGTTTTACTGACCTTCTAGGTTGGTGTGTTCACAGGGAATACTTGCTGGTATTGGAGGATGGGGCAAGGGAAGCCAGGAATGTAGAGTGATCTGTGGATCCCAGGAGGCAAGGACAAGAAGGAGGAGGCTGCAGCTGTATTGTGATGCAGAGCTAGGGACAATCATCAGGATTATGTCTGGGGAACAGAGAGAATGTTAAGGCTCTCTAGAAGGCATGTATTTGAGCATGGGGTATCATCTGAGTTGGGGCTGGGACCAGAAATGGGGAGAAGAGGCCATGGGGGATGGGCTTTGGAATCCACAGGAGGTGTGGATTGGGAGGGGGTGGTTGAAGCTAGTATTCTGCTGCAGCTAGGGAAGACCCTGAGAACTGGGTCTGGGGAATAGAGAGTAGAGAAGTTTCCCAGGCAGCCTACCTGGTCTTTTGACTATGTATTATCATAAACCTATTAGGGGGTTACTAATTCTTTCTTCTGTTTAACTGTTCCTACTATTGGTATCCCCTATTACATTTTAGGTTTTGCTTCATGTATTTTAATTCTAGACTTGCCATTTTTATTTGCTTTCATGCCTTCTTTAAGTTTCTGTGTACTGAAATATTCATCCATGTGTTCTTCAAGCTCACTGAATTCCCTTAAAGCATTCACTGCAACATTGCTTATTAGAGCTTTCCACACTGAAAACTGCCTTCTCAGTTTCTGGCACACACACACACACACACACACACACACACACTAGCATGTTCCACCTCTCCTGACAGCTCTTCTTGCTTGTTGCTGTCAGCAGCCACGTGATATAGGAGGACAAGTTACTCTGCCTGTCTTTCCACTGCAGCTTTTTTACTCCTCTCCTTGAAGAAATTCTAAGAAACTGCTTGTCTGTGATTTCTTCCATGATTTCAACACCAGAGAGCGCCAAAGTCTGATGTGTTTTTTCCAATTAAGATAGTAGAGGGCACTCCAAGTCCAGGTTTATCTCAAATATTCTGTTGATGGAAACAACAAAAACAATTTAAAAACCAAAAGAAAACTGAGCATTGAGAAGAAGTTTGTCCCCATGAATTTCTCCCTGTGGCCAAGGTCATCCTAGAGGGAACATCCAGTTACCATTTGTTACCAATATCAAAGAAGATTTAGAGCTCTGACCTGAATATGGGGCTTTTAGTTTCTACTGTGTACTTGATCTAACCATAGCAAGACTTGAAGTGCCCTTTTAACCTAAGATTTTAGAAAAGCAGTCCCAACAAGCTAGACTTGGCCATTATTTCCAGTGTTCTAGTTAAAGTGCTAAGAGCTGCTTAAAGCAGAGAGATGTGTGGCCACAATAGAGGAGAACTGGAAATGGGCTTTATTTAAAGGCAGCATGATGAAGCAGTCTGGGTGTGGGTGTGGTCTCTCCTTGATCATTGTTTTCAGCCCTGCTGCTGCAAAAGAAGTCCTAATCACTTGAGAGGACTATATTTGTTATAATGTACATATATTTCTACTCTTATTTGAAACATTTTTATATTGATACAAATGTAATTTATATCTGTCATACTTTATATAGTTCTACTTCTGTTAGGATATTCGGGATATTGATATATATTTAGATTATTGTATTTGCATATCGCACTATATATTCCTACCTCTGTTATAAATTCTTGTGTATTGTCAAATTCTGAAGTCATTGTTCTTCACCATACATCTGCTTATAGACTGTTTACCTTATTTACGTGAAGCCTTAGTTTAGGTTATTTCGGTAGATAAGATTTATAGATTTATAGTCGCCTATGCCTGTCATCTCTATAGTTACGTTAGGTTATCCAGATTTAGATACATAGGTCAGATGGGCAGGTAATCTTCAACACTTCATAGACTAGAGAATATGGCATTTAAATACTTAGAATTCTGTTGACGTGAGACACAATTGCTCCTGGCTGCACCAATTGATCCTGAGAAAATGTTGGGCTTCTAAGACAAAAGTTGTCTTCTTGGCACAAAATAGCTACTGGACAAAGAACTGTCCTTGCTTGACGGCTGACAGTACAAATATAATGCTGCTTTCTGGACAAGCGGGACACAAGGAAAGCGCACTGTACTCTGCAAGACAGGGTAAGATGGTCTCTCAGAATTCCTGTCTAAAAATGGTCTGTCAGTAGGCCTGTAGCCAATTTAAATGCACCAACAATGCTGAGAAACATTAGGTGACAGTCCATGCCAGCTGTCTTGGTCTACTTTTGTAAGATTCCCGAAAGTTGCTTGCATCCATCTACCATTTCTCAGGTACATTATGTTCCTTCTCAGGTCTTTGATGTGGTTGAAAACTAGATAGTTGTAATTTCCTCATTTATGATAAATGATAAGTTAGATATAAAACCTTAAATTCACAAATATAAGATAGATAGGAATCTTCTTTAATATTGTAACTGTAATTCTGCTCGATAATGTTTTGTTATATGTAATTTTACATGTTAAAGTTAAAATACTTTTTAAAAAAAAGAAGAAAAGGAGAAATGCTGGATATCGTTCTATATAAATAAAACACTGATGGCAGTGACCAGGCAGGAAGTAGGTGGCAGGCAGGAAGTAGTGGGACAAGAGAGGAAATTCTGGGAAGCGGAAGGCTGAGGGGAGACACTGCAGCACCGCCAGGATAAGCAGCATGTGAAGGCCGGTAAGCCACCAGCACGTGGCAAGGTATAGATTTTAGAAATGGGTTAATTTAAGATATAAGAAAGTTAGCAAGAAGCCTGCCACGGCATACAGTTTATAAGTAATATAAGGTCTGAGTGATTATTTTATAATGGATCGTGTACTGCGGGGCTTGGGGAGCCTGGAGAAGCCCTCCAGCAACAAAACTGACTCTCAGGGATGATTGTTTCTATTCCTGGGTTAGGGCCTTGCCTTCATGGATAAATGCCTTCATGGGGTGGGGGTCCTCTGAAGTTCTCTCTTTGGAATCCAAGATGACTACATCTTGGTTTAGGATGATTTACCTCTGTGCTTCAGCCTCGAAGGAAAACAGGTCATACAAACACCCTTTAAATCATTAACATAGCAATTTGCAGAAGAAAACAGGTTACCCAAAGTAAAGGAGACAGGTAAAAGAGTTAGAGGTACTGGACTTTATTTTACATTTAGTTACTGAGTGAAAAAAAAAAGAAATAAAATGGAAAGGAAAGGACATGGCTGCTCCTAGGTATGGTGGAGGAGAAAGGTTTTGTAGATGTTTATTGTTTATCCTAGATAAAAGGGAGAGCATAGGTAAAGGGGACATTTGGGAGAGTCCAGATGGCCATGACCAGACTGAGCTGGGCTAAGTGAGGAGCAGTGGAGGGGAAGGAGAGGGGAGAGAGGGAACCAGGTGCAGCATCCCCGAGTCCCAAAGGCACAAAGACAGCAGCAACCTATGTGTCTGCATTATATAGGGAAGAGCCCCTGGGGGAAGAGCAGCCAGCCCCTGCAACAGGTAGGGACTGAGGGATGCTGGGGGAACATGACAGAGAGGCCCACTTTGCTATGTTAAATAGGCACCTCAGCTCTTTGTCCCAGGTTTGAAACCTAACAGTTACCTTGTGGGTCTAAGGGATGAGAGGCTGCTTTTCAGCAAGATCAACTCCTTCAGGCTCTCAGATAAGCATTTTATGTGAGTTACCTTTTCTCCACAGAAATTGTATATTTTTTATAACAGGTATTCTAATGAGAACAAGATGCTATATCATTACAGCTTTGATTTTCTCCCTCCACCCCCCAGCAAAGGACATTGAACACTTTTCACCTAACTACTAACCATTTAAATTTCTTCTGTTATGAAGAGATTGTTCTTTCGTCTAGCACAATATTTTGCTTTGAAGATGTGTTCAAATTTCTTGAAATGCCTTTGCTAGTTTGTAGTTTGATATAGGTCTTTCTGTACAGCTATGGCTGAACTCAAACTTGTTCTAAGGCCTTAGCCTCCCAAGGAATTACCACATCTGACCTTTCATGAAACTCTTGATACATGTTGACATTAATGTCATTTGAGCATTGAATGTTTATGTATTCATCCCACTCTCCACTAGCTCATCTGTTATGTGCTTGCCTTGCTGGAAATTCTGGGCAGGTTGTTTTCTTTCCAAGTCAATTTCACTATTTCACTGCTGGACAGTAACAGGTTTTCTCTCACCAAGTTTCTCCACTGACACAGTAAGCCAGATCAGGCAGAATTGAAAAAGTACAGCAACAGGTTTATTTGAGCAAAGCAACTCCCTGATAGGTTCTCCAGTCCCAGAGATGGAGGCCAGAGAAGCTGTGCCTACTAATGAAGCAGGGAGATTATACAGGTTGTAGATGAGGGTGATGATGTGTTCAGAAGCTGGGTTTGTGCCCAAGTATGGTCAAAAGCTGAGCACTTTAGGCAGGGACTTGGGCTGCTGGCTGCAACAGGGAGTAAGTTACAGTAGTTAGTTGTCAAGAATTTGGAACTGGGCTTTTGGGCACCTTTTCTTTGTTGCAGATTCTCTGAGACTACCCAGGTTGGAAGGGGGCGAGGATGGGCTTTCTGGATCAAGCAGGAGTGAGCTGGAGGTTCCAACCAAACAGATAGTTCTCAACTCCAAATTTTCTGTGATTCTGTTATTGGTATGTTGTCATTTTTCCAACACTATAGAGTGTTCTAATCCTTGTTTTTGTCCTAAAGCCACAGTTATCTTTAAAATGGAGAAGAGGAGTAACCTAGAAAGGTTGCTTGATCAAGTCAAGCCTGTCCTGGGGTTTGGCTAGTCCCAAATATCTCGTCTACATCTGCCAGCCTTTGGACAGGAACTGTGGAATTCAGAGCAGCTTTCACAGTATCAAGAGCATACATAGTTCAGCTCTAGATTCCCATGACACATCTATAACCACCAATCCCACCAGACTTTGCAAACAACCCATTAATATCAAGCATATCACTGGTGATAGGTCAACGCTTACACTGCCTTGGGATGCTTACTGCTGAGATACACCTGTGACCCCAGACTTCTGCTAACAAATACAGGTAGTTCTGGGTGGAATGAAAATGTGACAGACTGGGTCTGTTTGTTGTTATTTTTTGGTCAGAGCTCATTACCTCAACCTATCTTTCCATTAAAGTGGCACTGCTTTTTGCTATTCCACTTGAGTCTGGAGTACTATTACAATTGCTAACTTTTGTCTACCCAATTTGGTGCTGAACTGCATCATACCTTTGAACTCCCATCAAAACCACTGGGAGGCACATGGTCTCAAGATCATATCAAGGCTCATGTTGCAGTTTATTCTGTCTCAGGCTTAAACTGTGTATGTTCTGACCGTACACATGTCTCTGTCTGGGGCTGAGCCATTATACAGATCCATCTGGCTCAGAGGAGCAGAAACAGCTGTTCCTCCACGTTTCTGGAGACTAAATGTCTTATTTTCCTTTTCTGTTGCCATAATAAAACACTCCGACAAACGCAACATAAGAGAGGAAGGGTTCATTCTGTCTCACAGTTCAAGGGAGAATTCGTCATGGCAGAAAAGTAAAGACAACAAGAGCTTGAAGCTGCTGGTGACTTTGTCTCCATAGTTAAACAAAGAGGAATAAATATTTTATAACGCTCAGCTTGCCTTCTTTATTGTATGCCATCTGGGAAATAATCCAAGTGGGTCTTCCCACACTAAGTAATGTAAGCAAGATAATCCCCTAAGAGTTGACCAGAGGCCTTGGCTCCCGGGTGATCCTCCATTCCATTAAATAGATACTTAACAGGAACCATCAGAATTTTCCCTTGACAACTTGGTATCCAAATCCATCACTTTTAAGTCATAACTTTCTATCTTTGGTCTCCATAACCTGATGACCACGTTATAATGTAAAATGCATTCCACCCAACAACAAAACCCCTATAGCTTAACAATCAGACAATTTAAAAGCTAAAGCTTCTTATATGCTAATTACTATAAACTGAAAAATAAGTTAAATGCTTCTAACAAAAATTGTGCACAGTAAATATTCTAATTCCAAAGAAAAGAATCATAGTTATAAAGAATAGTCAGACCAAAATCCAGCATGGAAAACAATGTATCCTGTATCTACATATCCTGAGGCTGGGACTCATGATGAAATCACCTGGGGCTCCAAAAGGCTTAAGTGGCTGCATGCCTCCACCTTGGCTGGCTTCAACATACATCCATACATACTCTTCTAGGCTGCCTACATTCCATTTCTGCTGCTCTGCTCAGGAGAGGCTATCCTGGTATCTGCAACATGCTGGGTCTCCACTGCAGCTCAGGTTTTACCCTCACAGTTTCACACAGTGTCTTCTCAAGACTTCCTACAGAGTTCAACCATGCTACACATGGCTTGGCTTGTCAGTCTTTCAAACTGTGGAACAACGTTCTATGACACCCCTCAATTGTGTGTCCTTCATGCCTCTAAACCAGTGTCATGTGGACCTGCTTGTCATGTCATACTGCCAAGTTCTGCTGCCAGCTTGAAATCTAGCCTGCCCCTTGGGCCACAGCTACAGCAGCAGCTGTGTACTGACATGGAGAAACTTTCCTGGGCAGTTTGCTTTTAAGGAGCAGGAGAAACGCTCCAGCTTAGGCTTTTTCCTTTAAATTAAGCTCTGTCTTCACCAAATGGAGCCTCTGAGGGGTTGGGTTTTGCCTGCAGGACATCTTTCCCATAGTTTATAGCATAACACAAGAGGTTTTTTGTCTGTCAGTGATGCTGATTTCTTTAATAGTTAGAGCTGCTTTCTCAGCACCAGCTTGAATGCTCTCCTGTCTTGAGAATTTCCCTGGAAAAAAAATCAGTCCATCATCTATAAATGTGATGTCGCTGAAATTCTCATGGCATGGTCAGAATACAGGTGTATTATATGCTAGAATGTCACATGAATGGCCTCCAGACAAGTTTTGATAGAGTCCTCATTTCCCCATGAAACTACCTAAACTGGGCCTCCAAGAGCTACATTTCTCTTGATGTTCTAGTCTTCCAGTCTCTCACTAGAATAGTCCACTAAGCAAGCTGTAACGACAGAATTCAAAGCTTTTCTAATCCAAACACCCCAAATCTTCCACATTCCTCCCAAAAACTGTTCGTAATGGTTGAAGAATCACATGATCCAATTTTAATACAGCAATGACCCCACTCTTGTTGACAATTATGTCTTGTTTTTTCCCCTATTTTTATGATAAAATGCACTGACAAAAGCAACTTCAAGGAAAAATGTTTATTCTTGCTCACAGTTCAAGGTAGCATGTCCATCATGATAGGGAAGTCAACTTGGAAGAACTTGAAGCTTGGATCCTACTGCATCCATAATCAAGAAATGGAGAACAAAGAGTGCTTGCAAGTGCTTCACTAGCTTTCTCTATTTTATATAGTCCATTCTCCTCTGGCTGGAAAAAAGCCAAGCCATAGGCAAGATAGGTCTTCCCCATCATTATTGTAATCAAAATAATCCCTTACAACTATGACCAGAGGCTTATCTAGCAGGTGATTCTAAATTCTGCCAAATTGGTGACTACTCACCACAGTGGGAACTCATCAGCAATGCTAATGTCAAGCTGAGTCACACTCAAGTTTCACAATGAAAGCAGCTTACAGCATCAGGAGGGAAAACTGCCCAAAGCTCACTTCAAAGCTGACAATGAAGTATATAGAAATTCTAGTCATCCCCATTAGTGTACAGAAATCTGCCTGATGTTAGCATAGATCTAGATGCTGTATCTTAGTGTTCTGGAACAATAGGAGTCCTCTGTTTTTCCACTCATTGTGGTTGTAATCACATTGGTTCTGACACTGAGCGTCAATGTGAAGTCTGGTGCTAGTTTTTTTTTTTTTTCCTGCTTTCCAAGTTTGGCTAAGGAGTAACAGGGCTAGTTTCTTTGTCACCTGGACAATACATTTCTAGTGTGTCAATGGCATGGCTACTGGCCTTTGGTTATAGTAGTGGAGCTCAACCCCAACCACCTTCAGCATGGTGGACCTGGTGCTGGAATTCAAGGGTAATAGATGATGTAATTCTCTTCCTGTTACACAAGTGAGAAGTGATCTCCAAAAATGTATGGTGCTTAGACTTCAAAGAAGGGTGATGTGGGCAACTCTTCCCTTCATGCTGTCTTCTGTATCTTCTTTCTTTTTGTTATACTAAAATTGGGTACAATACTCTCTAATCTTGTTTCCTTAGCACATGAGAAATAATACAGTGGATAAGTATCTATTGAAGTATAAAAGGAAAACGATATAGGTGATGAAGACATCGTGGACAAAAATCACCCAATAATAACTGAGAGATATATAAAGTATCTAGAAATAAATTTAGCCAAATGTGTTCATGATCTCTAGAATGAAACTTATGATATTGTGGTGGAAGAATTAGTAATGTAGATGGACCTGGTAGGGATGTAGCTCACTTGGTAGAGAGTGCTTGCCAAGCCCTAAATTCAACCTTCCTTCCTGCATGTACTTGGTGTGGTGGTGTACAATTGTAATCACATCTTGAGAGGTAGAGGCAGGAGGATGAAAAGTTCAAGGTCATTCTTAATGACTTAGTGAGTTCAAAACCAGCTTGGGATACATGGGAACTTTTCTTTAAAGACAGGTGTCAAAGTTTAGTATAAGATACCTCCCTATTAGTTATTGGTAGGAGAGGGCCCCAAACCCCACAAAACGATGCAGGTTATTGTTGGTACTCTTTGTTGCCCACCACAACTAGATGGTGAGGCCTTATTGCTGGAGACACAACACACTTAGGACTGTAGGACACAGAGAAATCAATTCTTGAACTGAATTGGAAACTTCCTTGTTGATGTAACCAACCGTCTTATTAAATAAGAAACACAGAAACAATGTAAAAGAGAAAGCCGAGAGGTCAGAGCTCAGAGCTAAAATCTCACCCTTCTGCCTGCAGTGTCCCAGCTTCCGAAAGAGACCTATTTCCTGTCTGTTCGTCTATTTATAGTATTTTGTTCTGCTTCTCATTGGTTGTAAACCCAAACACGTGACTGCCTCGTCACTGTCTGAATGTACAGCCCCCTAGGTCTTAAAGGCATATGTCTCCAATGCTGGCTGTATCCCTGAACCACACAGAGATCTATGGGATTAAAGGCATATGCCACCACCACCACACTCTGTCTATGGCTCTAATAGCTCTGACCCCGGGCAACTTTATTTATTAACATACAATCAAAATCACATTTCAGTACAATTAGAATACCACCACATTTCTCCTTTTCTATTTTAATAAAAGAAAAAAAAGCAAAAGGTTATAACTAACAAAAAGAAAAACTATATACAAAACTACAATATTATATACAATATATACAAGTAATAAATACCTAAACAGGTATTTGACAAATCAGAGAAAATAATTCCATTATCTATCCTATTTTGGTAAATCCAAGATGTATCTAATGCACTTTCTATCCTAATTAATTTTCAACTATAACTAACTAATCTTCAACCATAACTAACTAATCTTCAACTCCCTCAGAGAACCAAGAAGGGAATAATATTAGCTAACAAAAATAAAACAGGAAGTGCATGCAAGCAACTTCCAAAAATTTGTGAGTTGGACAGAAACAGCCAGCTGCCTGGGCAGTCACCTGAGGTTTCTCGCAGTGTTGGGGCATCATCTTCAGCCTATAGGCTTTAGTGTATCTGACAGACTCATTTGTGATGTAGGATGTACACAAGGTCAACAGTTCAACCTCACATTGGGTGAGAGCAGTCCATGTACCAGAAACACCCTGAATTCACTAGTGTCCTGTCATGATTCAGGATTTTAAATTCTGGAAATTGTTGACAGTTTTTTTAATTCAGCTGTCATTCTTCTTGGCTGTGTATATATGGCTTCATCTCAGCATCCCCTTCTTCTCCACATCCCTCTATTAAATGCCAGTCTACTTTCGAGAGGCATGAGCTTTCAGCTGCTTTTCCATTGCACAACAGAAGCCATCGCCTCTGCCTGTTAAGCTGCCTTCAAAGAAAAGGGCACTGTACCTTTCTGGATTGCGAAGCCACTTCAGGGATGGGGCCATATTGTCCTGGCCTCAGAAGATGCCTTTTGATAAAGCCATAGCCACACTTGTTTTGGCAAGAATCAGTAGTCCTTTGTTTTCGCGTTCTGTCTGTCCATTTTGTCCTGTTGATACGAGGATACTTTGTTGTCCAGTGGTTAACTTTTGCCACAATGAAAGTTGACTCCATATGCAGTTTCTTCAATGCCCATATTTTCTCTGAAGTAGAGAGACACTGCCAGCTGCGCCATGACCAGCAGCATGTGAAGACGCTGGTAAGCCACCAGCCACGTGGCAAGGTATAGATTTATGGAAACGGATTAATTTAAGCTATAAGAACAGTTAGCAAGAAGTCTGCCACGGCCATACAGTTTGTATGCAATATAAGTCTCTGTGTTTACTTGGTTGGGTCTGAGCAGCTGTGGGACTGGCGGGTGACAAAGATTTGTCCTGACTGTGGGCAAGGCAGGAAAACTCTAGCTACACTTCCTATCTGCTGACTAACATTCATAATGCCAGAAGGTGCTGTGTAGCCCACTGGAGAAAGGAAATATCAATGTTCACTCAGGCACTGATCCCTGCATGCTACAATACTGACCTGTTAGGTAAGATGTTTCCACTGGTGCAATAGTGTATGAATATCATGGGGTAACCAACAACTTTGGCTGGATTTGATATTTGCTCCACAGGAAGAAAGACATTCCTACTATTATAAACATGTTCAAAAGCTCACAGGGAGGCCATAGGCACTAGGGGAAACCCGGTGTTACTGTTTTCCTAAGTGGGTCCTGTTTCAAACTGCTTTTGAAATATTTATGTTTATACCCATAGACTTGAAGTACTGTCAACCTTCAAAAAAACTTTGTTTTGCAATGGGTAGTGGTTAATCAAAGACTCTCAACTGGTTAAAATGTTGAGAAAAAAAGGGAATGTGAGTGTTTTAGCTCTATATGGAATATGTGCATCAACTCCCCTGCAACCAAGACTTGGGGAATATCATGAAAAGGGGACCAGAAAGACTGCAAAAGGCCAGAGGATGCTAAGAGATGCTGTAAAATGCTATCTTTGTGGCACAGCATGAACACTCCACTTATGAATTCACAGCAGCTGTAGTTACCTGAACAAGATTTGCACAAGATCAAGAAAGTCAAATTCTAGCAAGAATGGCGAGGGCTCATGAAGCCCAACCTCTAGCAAGGAGCCATTTATAGTTGATAGCTGCTGAGGGAGGGAGAGCAATTTTTTTCTTTGGTAGGATAGTCACCGGTAAGTTGTCCTTGCTACAGTGGATGGTCCCATACAAACCATATATGGTACTAATTGGCCTCAGTGACTTAGAAATTAAAATAAAAAAGAAAGGCATAAAGTTTGAAGTGAGGGCTGTCTGTGGGCAGTTGGAGGAGAGGAATAGGAGGTGAATATGATCAAAAGACATTATGTGCATGTATGAAATTCTCCAAATTAAATTTAAAATGAATAAATAAAATAAAAGGATCTATGTTACCAAAGTAATTCACAAATAAAATACAATCTTTCCAAAATACCAACAGTATTTTTCATTTGTGGTAGTATATATCGGCCGCCCCTGCCCTTAAGAAGCTGAAGCAGCCGGGTTGTGAGATCATGTCACCTTTAGCTACTTAGACAGACTTTTTTCTAGAGAACCAGAAAAAGCAAAGTTATATTTCTCAAGGAGTTGCAAAAGTCCTGGAATTGCCAAAGAAATCATGAAAGAAATAAAGCTGTAAGTTTTTCATACTTTTTGTCTTTAAAATACGTCATGAAACTGCAGTAATTGAAAAGGTGTCAGAGTAAAAGCAGAATTCCGGACGAATGGAGCAGAATTGAATGTCACAGATGACTCTTCACTTGTCTGAATAACTGACTTTTGATAATGGCACCAAGAACACACATGGAGAGAGAAGCATTGGAGGAATTCCTGCAAAGCTGCAGGTGGTTTCATTCCAGACTGTTGGCACCTAGCTTTAATCTGCCTTTTGTGATTGCTGCCTTTTGTCTCTGGATCCTTCTATGTGAATCTTGTCTGAGAGTTTTTCTAAAGGTGCAAAGCCTATGCAAAACTTGGTTGTGGGACAATCCAGAAAACTCTAATATTCCTTAAGTGAGTATTTGCATTCGGCAATTGTCCTTTGGGGAGATGAGGTAAGAGGTTTTTGGGATATGGAAATTAACTTGCTAAGGTATAAATTGGAGAACACAAAAGCCCTTTGCTAAGCTAGGAGGAGCCAGTCTGAGAGACAGGACCCGCTTGCACCTGGAAAAGGCAAAGACTTCATCCATAAGGTCTCCCTGTACTTCTTTCCAGGGACCCACGTGAACCCACAATGATATACAACAGAGAATATTTCTTTTTATTTTTTGAAAATAAAATATAATTATATCATTTTCTCTTTCCCCTTTCCTCTCTCCAACCCCTTCCATACGCCCACACCTGCTCCTGCTCTCAACTCCATGGCTCTTCTGGCTTCTTGAGAAAGGATATTTTAATAAGTGGTGCTGGAAAAACTGGATACTCACAGTCAGAAGACTGCAACTAGATTACTGTCTCTCACCAATTACAAAAATCAATTCAAAACAGGGAATGACTTAATATAGCTAAAGAACGAAAATCCTAGGATAAAATGGAGATGCTTTAGGACATTTGAATAAGCAGATACTTTTTAGACAGAGTCTCCAAAAGCATAGGAAATACAAACAGTGGAACTAAATCAAACTGAAAACTTCCTCTGTATCATAAGAGAACAAATATACAACCTATAAAATCACAACAAAAAATGAAAAGGACAGAAATGAGCCAGGATTGTGGCCATGTACTTGAGAGGCTGGCTGGATATGCTGTGCTCAAGGCCAGTATGTGCTATGGAGTAAGACTATGCCTTAAAAATAAAAAAAAATCCCCAAAAGTTAAAAAATGAAATGTGCCAGGTGTGGTGACACACTCCTTTAATCCGAGCACTCAGGAGGAAGAGGCAGGCCTTACAGCTGGGTCTCAAGGAGGCATTTCCTCAGCTGAGGCTCCTTCTTCTGATGACTCTAGCTTGTGTCATGTTTGACACAAAAAACCAGCCAGGACAGGCACCTCACCCCACAGTCACTTGTTCTCCGCATTTTGGTCCATTCTGGCTTCCTATAAGGTTTCCATCTGCTGAAAAAAGAAGCTTCTTTGATGAAGAGTGAAAGCTCCCTTTATCTTTGTGTATAATGATAAGTATTTCAAGTGCCCTTGCAAATTACGCTGGCCTAGGAAAATGGCAGTAGCAGGTTCTCCTCTAGGATCCATGGTCCTATCAGTCAAGGGTGGTGGCTAGGGTGACAGCACCAGCATGGTCCCCCCACGAGGCCAGTGTCAGTGCTGCGCCTTTGGGGCTACCTTGCCATGCTGGTCCTTGTTGTGGTGTGTGGGTGTGAAGGCTTGGTAGCACTACTGATTGCTTTCCTCCTTTGGCAGCTTGCATAGAACCGTCTAGTCCTCATGGAGGAGGCTTCCTGGGTGAGATAAAGTTAGTCTTAGAGAAATTTCATGTAATTTTCAAAATCACTTTGCCAACATCTATGAAAGAACTCATTGTGCTTTTGATTGAGGATTGCATGAAAATGTAGATCAAGCTGGAGGAATGATGTCTATAAACATGTAATACATCTCCATTTATTTAGTCCTTCTTGTTACTTTAAACAAAATATAATTTCCCATTTCAGATGGTTTACATATTTTACAAATTAATTTCTTTTGTTATTTATTTTTGGAAATGATAACCTATTTAAAATCATATCTTTCGGGGCTGGAGAGATTAAGAGAACTGACTGCTCTTCCAGAGGACCTGGGTTTAATTCCCATCACACACATGGCAGCTCACTACTATCTATAATTCCAGTCCCAGGGAACCCGACACCCATGGCAAAACACCAATGCACATAAAAATCATATCTTTCATTGTTGTATATAAGAATATGTTTGACATTTGTTTATTATAGTATTCTCTTTAACTTTGTTGTAATCACTCATTATTTTGGTAGTGTTTCAGATTCCCTATATACACACAATTATGTCATCTACAAAGACAGTTTTATTCTTTCCAGTCTTTTCATTTACTTATCTTCTTCCATTAGCTGGCATAATGTTGAAGACTGTAAGAGTAGACATCCTCCGAGCTTTTCTCCCCATCTTCATGTGAACTTTTCACCATTACGTTTGGTGTTAAATACATGAACTTTTAGGTATGCTTACCAGGTTGGAGAGGAAGCCTTTTATCCTAGCTTAATGTGAGATTCTATCACTAAAGTCGGCTGGGTTTTGTCAAATATGTTTTTTTCTTTACTGATACAATTATAAGATTTCTTGATGATGGAATGTAATGACTTTCATTAATTAAAACCTTTGCTGGGCTGTGGTAGCACATGCCTTTAATCCAACACTTGGCACGCAGAGGCAGGTAGATCTCTGTGAGTTTGAGGCCAGCCTGGACTACAGAGCCAGTTCCAGGACAGCAGAGTTACACAGAAAAACCATGTCTGAAAATAGCAAATCAACCCCCCCAAAAAAAAAAAACCACAAAACCTATGATAGCAGCCTTTTGTACCTGGATAAACTCTACATGACAATGTTATGTAATTATTTTTAATAAATTGTTATATTTGATGTAGTAGTATATTATTGACATTACTTACATCTATATTCATAAGATATCTTACCTGTGATGAATAGATATTTTTATTTTGTCAAATGATTTTTTTCTGATTTGTGCAATTTTGCTGTGTACTATGGCTTCTGATACTATTCTTGGGACTAATACCTCAGAAAGCAACTACAAAGGAAGAAAAGCCTTCATAGGTTTGAGTTTATATTTTTTGAACTCCATTATTTTGTTGGCTGTGGTGGAACAGAGTATCATGGCAGAAGCTTATTCTTTGGTACATGAAGAGTTGAAAAAAATTTCCTTAATTTTATAGATTTGTTGTACAGATTTTTTTTTGCTGGATGTAGTATCACTTGTTAATTCCTGCTGTTATTGCTTAAATCATTAGAATACTATTCATGAAGCTGTTTCCTACTGCTGTCTTTTAAATTCTTAATTAAATTATTTTATTTATTAAATTTTATTTATTATAAATAAAATACATTTATTTGATGTGTGTATGTTTCTGCATGTGTGTGCGCACATAGAAATCAGAATAGAACTCTCCTGCTAACTTGTGGGGTCTAGGGATGGAATCTGGGTTGTCAGGCCTCTCTCCACTAAGCTATCTTACCTCCCCCCATGTCTAAGTCTTGACAGCCTTCTTCTGTTTTAAAAGGGAAAAAGTCTCTTCTGTAAGTTTTCCCTTATACCTGGAAACTACTCTAAGCAGTTGATCAAATTTGGCTCAATTATGTGCCCTAGAGTGCTCATAAATTTGGCTCAATTATGTGCTCTAGAGGGCTCATTTTGTCCTCACTGGTGGTGATCTCTAAACAGCTTCCTAAATATTTTCCTTTTCTTATACTTGGTCTTTTTCTCATGTAAGAAAACAGGTAAATTTTGAGGACATTTTGTTAAACACTATAAGCCGGTCACCCTGGTAAAATTGCTGCATGATTTCCTTTACAGAAATAGTTTTAACTATTCTGACTTATAAGAGCAAAGAGCAGAAAAATGATTCTATTGTCTGGGGGGGAGGATAAATGGAAATTGTTTCTGAAGACGGTAGAGCATCTGTTATACGGTTGAGTAAGTTCTGCAGGTCTTTGGTACAATTTTGTGCCAATAGTTATCAATTCTACATTTTACTCTGGAATTTGCTTAAAAGGTGGATTTCATGCTATTTTTACCACAATAATAACAAAAAATAATTAATATATTAATAGTGTTTATTCCCTATTACAACCACCATGGGTATTCCCTTTCAAAGGGGCTTGTAAATGAAAGCTGGCACTTATTTAACATGAATGAGTACCTGTTTAATTGTTGACTTTGGGAACATTTTTATAATTGCTAAGGAAATTGGATGTCACCAGAACAAACTAAATAATGATAAGAAAATTGACTTCAGGGTCCATGTCTGAGGTTTCTGCTCACTAGGCATGCAACATTTGAACTGATGAATGCAGGTTTTGTTGTTTGTTTGTTTCCCAGTATAGCAGCAGATCATGGCCCACTCTCACCTGAAATTAGGACAGTATAGCACCGGTAGTGTATGTGTAAATACACGTGTGTTAGTGAAGATTTTCCTATCACAGGGCCTAAGGTGGATACTCAGTGATGTGAGGGGAATGCTGGACTCAGGACACCTTTATTTCTCTTCCTTTCCTGATTTTAAGTACAAAATTTCAATGAACACATGAAAGAATAATATCAACTAGACACTAGTTTCTTCAAGGTGACTCATAACACTACATTAGTTCTAAGGCTGGCTTGGCCAGCTGCCCTATGGGGCAACTTTGAGCTCCTCCTTCATTTTTAATTACATACTGTTTAAGGCAGCTTCCCACTGCAGTGGCAAAAATTGAGTATTTACAATAGAGACTGAATAGTCCACAAAGTCTGGAATGTTCACTTTCGCATTCTAACACAAACACAAAAAGCTGGCTAACCTGTGTTCTAAGGAAAGGAGTGCCTTTGCATTTTAAGACGGGTTTGGGGTTTTCTGGGAAGAGAGGAAGGTAAATTTTATAGAATTTATCTCTTGTTCCTTCCTATCGAAGAGTCTTATACTAGAAAATTGATTTAGACAAGTTTTAACAACTTGCCATTAAAGGTGAAATTGTAAAGGCTACAAATTACCTAAAACAGTTAAATGAGGACACATTTGACCACTAGACTAATCTAATGAGGTGAGTTATTCAATATCTTACAAATGACCTTAAATAGAATAGAGGTTTTTACAGGTTAATTCTAAATTTAAGAATAGTCAGCACCATTCACTTTTATTAATCCTCATCCTATAGTTCATGATTAAAAGAAAATTGTCTTAAACAGACTTTTAAAAAAGTGTAACCTGAGGCAGAGCCAGGCGATCTCTGTGAGTTCGAGGCCAGCCTGGGCTACCAAGTGAGTCCCAGGAAAGGCGCAAAGCTACACAGAGAAACCCTGTCTCGAAAAATCAAAAAAAAAAAAAAAACAGTGTAACCTAAGACCTAAAGTGCAGACAGAAAATCAGTCAGTGTCATCCTCAGCTACCTAACAAATTCCAGGCCAGCCTGAGATACATGACACCCTGGCTCGAGAAGAGATAGAAGGTGTGTAAGATTAGTTGTACTAAAAAGATATGGTCTCTCTGGGTGCAGTGGTACACACTTGTAATCTCAGTACTTGAGAGGTAGACTAGGAGGTGGTGAATTCAAAACCAGCCTGAGCTATATAGACCCTTCCAAAAAGGAGAGACAAGGTTTACAGAATACACTACAAGGCTTAAGAATGCTACAAAACTGTTTTGATAACCATTATACTTTGCCCATGTTTAAGCATTATTATAATACATGCAGTGTTTTTATGTTCTGAGAATTCCAGAAATTCAGCATACCTGTTTTGTCTTGAAACTTTTAGTGAATGCTAGAAGTCTACATTTTTTTTTTTTGCACAACATGGAAAAGTAGAATAAGTAATTCTATTAGCTCTGTTCCTCTTAGAACTGATTAATTTTGAATTTCTGCTACTAAGCAGTATTTGGCATTCCATCCTGAATACCAAATGGTTATCACGAATGTCAAGTAGAGTTGTGCAGTGTGTCACCCTTAGATTGGCCTTACTCTTTCTGACAAAAACAAATGGACACATTTTATGTGATTTAAGATTTAAGACACTAGAAGACATGATGTCTCAAAGACACTATGAAATTCTGAAAGAATACAAAAATACTTTTGTACAGATAGTAAGAAAGATAAGGCTATTTATAATGTTTAAATGGAGACTAGATGATGAAGAAGAATGGAAATAATAAAAGAGAGAAAGAAAAAGAAAGATGATAGATAAGTGATTCTTTAAGAATTCATGTGATACAGATTTAGACACTAGATATGCAGTTGACATAAGTTAATATCTCAATTTATAACTTTCAGTGGAAATTAGGAGTTTTATAAGACTTATTTGTCCCCTATACTTAAAATAAATAGTTTTTATAAGTGGCCCTTCTTTCTTGAAATAAACTGTTATGAAAAAAAGCTTTTGTACTAAAATTTACCTTGGGAAATTAGAGAAAAACAGCAAGTTATTTATCATTGTGTTTACCATACTTAGAACTCACATTTAAACTAGTATTTTGTAGTTTTCCATTCTTTTTTAACCCATTCAGTGGAGATTATAAATTTCTCCCAAGTTGTATGCTAAATCAGTTCTTGTATTACTTAAATCAAAGTTAAATGTGTAATAAACATAGAAATAAGTTTTGTGGTGTTAATTTAACAAAAAGTCTTACGAAATGAATATAATCACTTGCTCCTTTCCACTACACACAATGGCCATGTCATAAACTTGTGGTATAGGTCCTGGACTTTAGAAGTAAAAGTGGCATTATAATGGATTTCCCACTGCATTACCTATCTATATCTATCTATCTATCTATCTATCTATCTATCTATCTATCTATCTTTCATGTCATCTTTCTTTCTTCTATTATTTCCATTCTTCCTTCTTTCATCTAGCCTCCATTTAAAAAAATTATTTTCTTACTAACAGTATGAAAGTATTTTTGTTAGTTTTTTAAGAATTTCATGCAATGTAGTTTGGTCATAATCACCCCTCCTCTAACTCCTCTCAGGTCCATCCTCTCTTCCCTACCCCCAACTTTGTGTCCTCTTAAAATAGTATCATTTCCAATTTGCTACTTGCAAGAGAAAATCTGATTTGTTTTAAGGTGTTTTGTTTTTTTTTTTTACTTTGCATTTATGTGTATGTATGTGTGTGTGTCAATGTGTGTAGGCCGTGGGCATGCATGCCTAGGGGAGGTTTGGGATCCTCTGGAGCTTCAGTTACAGGAGATTTTATGAACATAAAATAAGAGGAGTGATGTAGAGGAAGATCTAGGAAGAGTTTGAGGCGAGGAGAGGAGTGGGAAGTAAATATGATTGAAATACATTGTATGCATGCATGAAATTCTCAAAGAATAAATCTTTTAGAAAGATTATATTTTAAGAATGGATAAGTGAGACAGTCAATTAGCTTGAACTATTTAGGAGGCCCCAGCAGTAGGACTGGGACCTGTCCTTAGTGCATGAGCTGGCTTTTTGGAACCTAGGGCCTATGCTGGGACACTTTGCTCAGCCTACGTTGACTGGACCTACCAACTGAATCTCTGAGTGAATCCCAGGGGAGTCCTTGCCAGGTTGGGGGGAGGACAGGGAATCCGTGACAGATATGTAAAATTAAATTAATTTAAGAAATAGAAGCTTCACAGTCATGCCCGATTCTGTGAGTTGACAATTAGCTTTAATCATCTCTTAACTCTGTTGATTCCTTTCTTTGCAGAGATTTTTACTATGTTATAATCCTATTTATCAACTCTTGCTTGTATTATGAGCTATTGACAATCTATTCAGAAATCATTACATATGCATCTCTCTTGAATTATTTCCCTCATGTTTTTATGCACTTTAAGATTTTGAATCTTAATTTTTAAAATCACATTAATTTGGAACGGAATTTGTACAAGAGGAGGCACAGGAGCCTTGATTCTCTCCTGTACATGCAGATAACTTGTGTTCCCAGCACACTGTGTTAAAAATGTCCTTCTTCAAGAGATGTTTTTGCTACAGTTACTGAGAATCAGTTTGCCAAAAGTGTATTTTTTTTATGGGCCGTCTCTTTAGTTTCATTACACTGCTTTGTCTATGTGGAGTCTTTTTACTTCTGTGTGAATTTTAACATCTCAGTTTTACTCCGTTCAGTATGTATGCTGGCATATGGATTTGTTCTATAATGACCTTGTTATGTAGAAATACAATCTTGCTATATATACTTTATTTGTGGATTTATTGTGAAGGGATATTTAATTAAACAAAAGGATTTTTATAGCCTATTGATATGATCATGTATTTTTTACATTTGATTCTATTGTGAGCTGCATTACATTTCCTGCTATACTTATATTGAACCATTCACACATTCTTGAACTGAAACCTATTTGATTGAGGTGAATGATATTTTTTAACGTACTTTGAAATTCTATTTAAAAGTGTTTTGTTGAGAATGATGTATTTATGTTTCTAAGAGGTACTGGAACAAGTTACTTTTGGATTGCCTTTTTTCCAAGTTTTAGTAACACAGACATTGACTTCATAGGATGACATTTGGTGTGATGCTTCTCTTCCTACTTTATAGATTCATTTTGAGAAACATTGGTATCATTCCTTCTCTAAAGAGCAGCAGGGAATGCATCTAGTCTTGCTTTTTTCTGTTTGGAAAACTTCTTACTACAGCTTCAGTATCACTACTTGGTAATGATTGATTAATTATGCTTTGGGTTTAATTTTTATAGCATGTGCATCCACTTGTATTTTTCCCCAATGTTTTTACATGTAATTCAACAAAATAGTCTCTAATGATCTTCGGAATTTCAATGATATCTGTTATTAGTTTTTAAAACTAGTTTCACTTATTTGTTCTTTTTTTCCCTTCTAATAAATTTAATAAAATGGTTCTCTTTATCTTTTTCTAATAACCATCTTTTAAAAATTAATCTTTTTACTGTTTTTTTGTTTTCTATTCATTTATTTTGGCTGTACTATTTATTATTTCTCTTATACTGATTTGGAATTTGGTTTGGGCCATGTCTTTGTAAGTTTTGGGATACATTTCAAGTATTTATATAAAATATCTCTATATTACTAATATAGACTTTTCATTTGATTAGAAGAATTTTATCATTTCTTCTTTGAGTTCTTCAATAACTCACCAATCATGAACTACTATGTTGTCTATCCACAGTTATGAAGAGAGTATTCAGTCTCTTTGCTATGGATTTATTTTAATTCCATTGATGTTATTATGACATAATGAATTATTATATTTTAATTCAATAATAATTTCTCTGAGGATTAATACATGGTGCTTGTTAGAATAATATGTTGATAATAAAAAGTGTATTCTGCAGCTGTTGAATGGAATATTATGTAGATGTCACTTTAGGTCATCTTACTACATATAGTATTATTCTGACATTTCTTAGCTAATGTTTGGTTTTTCAAGATCTATTGTTTTCAATGCATATTGAATCAGGATATTGAAGTAACTTACTATTATTTTAATGAGGCCTTATGACTAGCTGTGGTTTTATAAAATTAGGGATGTCAGCATTGGAGCACGTACATTTATAGTCTAGCTTCTTTTTTATGGTGCTGAGATCAAATTCAGATCCTGCACATGTCAGGCAAGCATTCTATTACTTTCTAAGCCTTAGTTATATCTTCTTTATGAATTCTTCTTTTGTTTAGCATATAGTGACTTTTTGTGTCTTAAAGTGTATATTTTGCTGGTTATGATTATGACTACTCCTGCTTGATTATATTTGCTTAGATTATCATTTTCCATATTTTCACTCAGTCTATTTCTTTGCAGAGAGATTATTTTCTTGTAAACAACATACTTCTGGAATGTGTCTTATCCCAAGTAGATTCTCTGTGTCTTTTAATTGGAGAATTAGGATTATTATACTCATTGTAATAAGTGGGTAATTTAATTCTTCTTGTTTCAAATATTCTGAGTTCATCTCTTCCTCTCATTTTACACGTTGTATGTTCTGCACTACTGGTAATGTTTATTCCTTTCCTTTTCTCATTTGCATGTCTACTCTTATATGGGATATTTTCCTTCAGGAGCAGTCATGTTTGTACCTATGTTTCTTCCTCTTCTGAGTGGAGGTTTCCATAAGCACCTCCTTAATGCTCATCTAGTGGTCCTGCATTCCCACAATTTATGCTTTTCTGAGATCATATCTCTCCTTTTATTATGGAGGGTAATCTTGCTGTGTATACTAATCTCGGTGGAAAGTTGTTTTCTTTGGGGATTGGAAAGGCATCATCAGTGCCCTCTGTCCTTGAAAGTTTCACATGAAGTGATAATCATCTGTCTGGACCTGGTGGGTGGATTCAAAGGAGGGTGGAGGAGGAAGGCACAGGACCAGGACACGATGCTCCCGGGAAGATGCTCCTTAGAACTGGGTTGGAGCCAGGACAGCCCTAGTTAGGCACAAGGGCAATCAAACTGCAGCCACCAGGAGGACCGGTCTGTCCCTAAAGCCCACCGGAGATCCAGCACAGAAAAGCCTCGGATTGGATCCCCCGGTAGTCCTGGAGAGTGTTGCAGGTTGGTTGAGTCCTACACCCTGTGTGACCCCCAGGGGACGGAAGCACCCCTTCATTTAAAAAGAGCTGAGAAGTAAGAAGTGTTTAGCACCAGCCGGAGACTAACGGATGCTCAGCTGCACTACATCCACCATGCCCGGGATGATCTGCAAGAACTCAGACCTGGAGTTTGACTCGCTGAAGCCCTGCTTCTATCCGGAAGAAGATGACGTTTACTTTGGCGGTCCCAACTCGACGCCTCCGGGGGAGGACATCTGGAAGAAGTTTGACCTGTTGCCTACGCCTCGGTTGTCACCCAGCCGTGCCTTGGCGGAGCACAGCCTGGAGCCAGGGAACTGGGCCACGGAGATGCTGCTGCCTGAGGCCGACCTATGGGTAACCCGGCAGAGGAGGATGTTTTTGGCCTGGGAGGACTCCGCGGCCTCACCAGCAACCCGATTATTCTTCAGGACTGCATGTGGAGTGGCTTCTCCTCCCGGGGAAGCTGGAGAGTGCGGTAAGCGAGAAGCTGCCGGATGGCTCTGGGTCCCTGGCCGCCGGCCCAGCACCTCCGCCCCGGAGCGGCAGCCGCCGCCAGCTCCGCGGGCCACGCGCGCAGCGGAACAGCAAGTGTGGGGCGTGGGAAAGCCGCCTGGTTCACGGAGCTCGCCACCTGGACTCGGAGTGTGTGAACCCTGCTGTGGTCTTCTTCCCGGCGAATAAGCGCAAGAAGGTGCCGGTACGGGCCATCCCGCTAGTGCCGGCACTGCCCGCACTAGAATCATCCGTAGTGACCACCAGGCCTTCAGCACCCCAGAAGGGACATCCTGAGCAACTCAGGTACTGAGGAGGAAGATGAAGAGGAAATCGATGTGGTCACGGTGGAGGAGACACAGTCCTCCAATACTGTCACCAGGCTCCCCACCGCGGCGTGTCCTGGGAACGCAGCGCTGGGCTCCCGGTGCGTGCAGTCCAGCGAGCTGATCCTGAAGCGCTGTGTCCTCATTCATGAGCAGCACAACTATGCCGCGCCACCGTTGCCCTATGTGGACAGCGAGGACGCGCCGCGCGCAAGAAAGTCAAGAGCAAGGCTTCACTAAGGCCCTCAAGTGCGTCCTCCCGCTGAAACCTACGAGATTGGGTCCCCGCAACCCAGACTTGGGGGACAATGAGCGTCGCCGCAACCACAACATGATGGAGCGCCAACGCCGTGACAATTTGCGCTCCAGCTTCCTGAACCTCAGGGACCTTGTGCCTGAGCTGGTGCACAATGAGAAGGCGGCCAAGGTGGTCATCCTGAAAAAGGCCACTGAGTACATCCACACTCTGCAGGCTGATGAGTACAAGCTGCTGGTGGAAAGGGAGAAATTGCACGCAAGAAAACAGCAGTTGCTGAAGAAAATCGAACACTCTGAAACGTACTAAATATTTCTTAAATGGACAGTCACTGATGTTTTGCACATGTTGACTTGAGAAAAAAAAACCTATTGTGTTGACATTAAAAATGTTGGTTTACCTTCATATTGGTCCCTTGTCAAGTTTGGAGCTGGATAGGGAGCAAATCATGGAGTTCTAGTGGGGCCTTGGAAAGTCTAGGAATAGGATGCTAGGTGACTTCTTTCTTTCCTCTAACCTCGGTGATGGCCATGAAAGTTCAGGATAGTTGGGAACCTTGGAAGGCTATTGAAGCCATGTTTACTCCAAGTTTCCAGAGTTACTTCTCCTTTTTCCAGGAGTGATTACATTCCAGTAGATGCCACAGAAAGGGAGTCCGCATTTGATGTCCCTGGGGGGAACATTTCTGTAAATTCCATAAACTTGCCCACCAAGAGGTCAGTCTTACACTGGAAGTTCACACTTAGTGTCGTGATGACACCTCAATGTTTGAGGAGCATTTTGTATACAAATATATTGTCAATCTCTGTTGTGTACTGTACTAATTCTTACACTGTGTACTTTAGTATGAAGCTGATCCGTAACTAAATTTGATAATGATGTTTACATATGAAGATGAAGAGTGAAGGTTTTTAGTAGATATGACTTTATCACTTTTTTGAACTAAGAAACTTTTTAAAGAAATTATATATGTATATTCTCTGTCTTTCTGTTAGTGTATTGGTTCATGTGTGATGTGTAGACATGGATAAATGCAAAGTTGTGCGTTTAATTTCTACAAAATATGTACACTTTGAAATACCTCATGTTATTATGAAATAAATATAAATTAAATGATTTTTAAAAAGAAATTTTCTGGTAACAGAAATGCTTTTCCACTAATTAGTTTGCCCTTAAATGTGATTTGGTGTTTCTGTTTCACAGATTTTAATTCTTTCTCTGATCTGCACTTTTGGTTACTTAATCATAATATGCTATAAAAAGGTTCTCTCTTGGTCAGATCCATTTGAAATAAACTCCTCTTGTACTTGCAGATTCATGGATTTCCTAAAATGTGGGGAATTTGCCGCTGTAGTCCACTGAACAGGTTTAATATACTCTTCGCTTTCCTCAGGTATGTCACTGACCCAGATGTTTGGTCTTATAATGGTCTCAAAAAGATCTTATGTCTCAGAAATGTTCTTCCTTGATTCTTCTTTTTTCACTATTCGTGTGTGAAAATATGACCACATAATCATGTTCAAGTTCAGATATTCTTTTCTCTACTTAGTTGAACTTATGCAGGCTTTCAATATTTTTAATATATATTAACCATACCAAATAATGGATTCATTATATCATTTTCATATATGGATACAAAGTACAATGTTAATATTTAACATCCTTCACCCTTTTTGGTCCTTTCCCCATACAGTAGTTGCCATTCTGTATTTTTATCTTTTCAAATCTGTGTTCTACATATGACAGAAAACCTGATGCTTATCTGAAGTAGCTTATTTGTTTACAATTACAATTTCCATTTTCATACCAATGATATAACTTCATTTCATTATATGGCTGAATATACTTTATTGTGTATGTGTGTCTGTCTTTTTTATTTCATATAGATAATTTTATCTCTTTATATGCTTTCTCTAGGTGTTATTTTTCATGGTTGGATTTATTTTTGATTTTTATATTTATTGTTTGAGAATTTCATACATGAATATACTATCACACTTTCTTTATCCATTTACTTATTGGTGTTAAGCTAGGACAATTCCAGGACTTGGCTTTTTTTAAACAGTACAACAATGAACATGAGGATTCAGATATATGTTCTTCATGGAAAGTTTGGTTCTTTTGAACACACACACACAGTATATGAACTAATTTGCATTACTGTTGGAAGTATAATCAGTGTTCCATTTTTACCATGTTTTCAGTAATGTTTGCTACATGTTATTTTGTTGGTAATATGTTAACTGAAGTGAGGTAGAATCTCAATGTAGTTTTGATTTGAATTTCTGCAATGGCTATGGATTTATGGCCTTCTCTACTTACAGAGAACCATCTGTTCAATTCATTGGCCCATTTTATGATAGGATTGCTTATTTTTCAGTGTTTAGCTATTTGACCTCTTTACATATTATTGATAGTTAAATATTCTGTTAGAAGAACAGTTGGCAGAGATTTCTCTCACTTTATAGGTTATCCATAGACTCTGGCAAATTGGTTGCTGTGCTTTGAATTGGATGGAATTCTTGAGCTATTGGAGACTTATTCAGGAGTAGTTGCCTGTGTGTTATATCTTAATGTATTTTCCTA
The DNA here is from genome assembly GCF_004664715.2 of Peromyscus leucopus. Classification (NCBI taxonomy): domain Eukaryota; kingdom Metazoa; phylum Chordata; class Mammalia; order Rodentia; family Cricetidae; genus Peromyscus; species Peromyscus leucopus. Next base: position 82,979 of record NW_023504460.1, on the reverse strand, counting down.
TACTACTTTCAAAGTTCCTACACACATATTAAAGACATTCATCATTTTGAATATTGTGTGGAATAAGAGAGAGGTCTCAAAGTTGAGTCTTCCACATACGAATATCCAGTTTTCACAGCATTTAATTGTTGTAGAGGCTAGGTTTAAGAAACTTTTGTCAAAAGCAGCTATTTGTAGCTGCATGGGTTTATTTATTGATTATCTCATCTACTCAGTTAGTCTATGTGCCTGTTTTGTGCAGGAACTGTGAAGATTTTCCTACTTTGCCTCTGTAATATAATTTCAAATCAGGTTTTGTGATATAGTCAACATTGCTTTTATTCCCTTCAGGATAACATTAACCTCACAGTCTTTTGTACTTTCACATGAATTTTAGGAGTTTGTTTTTTGTTTCTATTTCTGTGAAGAATATCATTGGAATTTTGACGGTGATTGCATTCAATCTATAGATCATATTTGTTAATATTGCCATTTAATATTAATTTGCTAATTCATGAGCATACAATATCTTATTTATAATATCTACTTCAGTTTCCTACTTCTGTGCTTTATAATTTTCATTATAGAGTTTTCTATGCCCTTGGTTAGTTACATTCCTATATAGATTTGGAACTATGAATGTGTTTTTTTCTGATGTGTTTCTCAGAACATTAGTACTTAGTGTCTTCACTACTTTTCTATTGGTGTGATAAGAAATCATGATCATGGCTACCTATAGAAGGAAGAATTTATTTGGGGCTTTACAGTTTTAGGGTAAGTCCATGATCATCATGGCAGGAGGCACAGCAGCAGACAGGCGAGCATAGATCTGGGGCACTAGTTGAAATATTACATCCTTATCTATAAGCATGAGACAGAGAGAAGTCTGACTGGAAATGGCACTGGCGTTTGAAACCTCAAAGTCATCTATCTATTCCAACAAGGTTACACCTAACCCTCCCCAAACAGTTCCACCAACTGGGGACCAAGCATTTAAGTTTGAGCATATAGGGGTATTCTCATTCAAAGTTCACACTTCATATATAAAAAACATTTTGATTTTATATACAGCTACCTTGCTGAATAAGTTTATTGAATCTAAAAGTCATACATTTGAGTCTTTAAAGTATAAAATCTTGTCATTTTATAAACAGAAGTAATTTGACTGCCTACTTTGATATAAGAATTATTTCCATTTCCTTCTCTTACTGTTTTGAGTAGAAAAATTTTTTTCTTGTTGAGCCATGTTCATTGTGGCTTTTTTTAAAGGTTTTGTCCCCAGCTTTATTAAGCTGCGTCTGAATGCCTTACATTGTGTTAGCAATTTTTTTCTTTTTTTCTTTTTATTAAGAGATTTCTATTCATTTTACATATCAACCATGGATTCCCCTGTCTTCTCTTCTCCTACCTCCCAGTGTTCCCTCCCCAACTCACCCCCCATTCCCACCTCCTCCAAGGCAAGGTCTCTCCCCTGGGAAGTCAGCAGAGCCTGGTACATTCAGTTGAGGCAGGTCCAGTCCCCTCCTCCCTGCACCAAGGCTGAGCAAAGTGTCTCAGCATAGGCACTAGGTTCCATTAAAGCTGTCTCATGCACTAAGGACAGGTCCTGGTCTCACTGCCTGGGGGGTCCCTAAACATTGAGTAGAAATTTGAACATTATTGAATAAGCATAGAGTCAATCCATATCCATCTTCGTCCCTGGGTAATAGTTTCAGTTGTCTTCCACTTAGTATCATGATTTTATAAATATATCACATGTAGCTAGCATTCATTAAATTGAGTTATGATCCTTTAATTCCTAAAATATTATTTTTATCATGAAAAGCTATTGTATTTTGGTGAAAGTCTTTTCTCTCTATTCATTGAAATGATAGTGTTTTTCCCCTCATACTATTTATATATTGTACATTTTTATTTATTTGTGTATATATTGAAACTTGCTTGCTTGCTGGATTGAAGCTAACTTTATCATAATATGCGATTTTCTAGAAATATATTTTTCAGTTTGCTTTTTAAGTATTTTATTGGCTATATATTCATTAAAAATATGGTCTGTAGTCTTCATTTCTTGTTTATGTAATTCAGTTTTAATATCAGGCTAACACCTGCTTTTTTATTTATGGAAAGGTTTGAGGAGCATTGACATTCATTCTTTAAAGTGTTATGAATTCAGAGATGATTCTGTCTGGTACTGAAATTTTATTCTTCTGTTTATTGCTATTTCAACTTTATTACTCATCATAGTATCAAGAGGATTTTGGTCCAGAATCTTCATATCTGTCCTGTTCTCGTGATGAACATCAAAAGATCAGCAGCATCACAGAATATAGTGTAGCAAGTAGACAGGGCTTATTGTGAAAAGCAAGGCAGAGGATACTCTCAGGGTGTGAGAGCTGCAATGAACACTGAGACCATTACACTGACCTTCATACATGGCAAAGTTCAGGCTATTTGTATAATCTATAAAATAAACTTTTTTATCTTAGGGTCTTTGACCAGGTGATTGATAGGTCTCTTTGTACTGACTCTAACAGGTCAGTGGTGTGTATAACAGAAGGGTATGGATTTATTATTGGCCAGAAAGCTTCCTGCTATATATAATAATCATATGAAGTTTAGGATTTTTGATGCTAGGTTTAGATAGCTACTGATTAATGGCTTTCAAGCAGTCCCAAGTATAATACATCCTTCTAGATCCAGAAATGTGACTCAGGAACTAACCTTTTGATCAATAATAAAAACCATGTTGTCCAATATGGTATATATTCACCTATATGTGGATATTAGCTGATAAGTCAATGATAATCAAGCTACAACCTGTAGAACCACAGAAGGTAGGTATAGAGTAAGGGACAGCAGTGGGGGAGAACGACAATATTGTTTCCATACTACCCCTCAAATGGCCCTTAATTTTAGTTGTCTCTCTCTGTATTCCCTCCTTCATCCCCTCCTCTTGACTTGATCCTCCCATTACACCCTGAGCCATCCATTTGAGGGGTAGTATGGAAACTTAATATTGTTGGGTGAATTCCTGCAGAGCTGCAGCTGGTTTGATTCCAGACTGTTAGCACCTAGCTTTTAATCTGCCTTTTGTGATTGCTGCCTTTTGTCTCTGGAGCCTTCTATGTGAATCTTGTCTGAGAGAAAGTGCAAAGCCTATGCAAAACTTGCCTGGGGGACAATCCGGAAAACCGTGATATTCCTTAATGGTGAATTTGCATTTGGCATTGTTCCTTTGGGGAGCTTAGATTAGAGGTTTTGGGATACAGAAATTAACTGGCTAAAGGTGTAAATTGGAAAACATTAAAAAAAAAAAAAAAGCTCTTTGCTAAGCTATAAGTGAGTGAGTCCTGAGAGGCTGATCCCCGTGCAGTTGGAAAGACTAAAGTCGTCCTGAAAGTGCTCTGTGCCTTTTTTCCACGGACCCGTGTGAACCCACACTCGATACACAACATAATATAGTAGAAGCTTCCTAGGGGACGATGGCACGAAGTTTGTGAGAGAGTAACCAACCAATGTCTGATTTGACTTTGATTAAGGCCCCTGCATGAGATGGAACCCATACCCGACATTGCTTGGGTGACCAAGAACCAGAAACTACATAGCCCAGGGACCTAGGGTCAAACCAAATACTACTGCTCTAAAAAAAAGGTAGTGATAAATGACTCCTATACTCATAGATCAGTGACTTGTTGAGTTTCTTCAGAGATGCTCCCTTCTGCAGCAGGCAGGGGAGGGGGGAATACAGAGACCCACAGCTAGACGTCATGCAGAGAGACCTTGGAACACTCAGCCCTAAATGGAATGTCTTTATCAATTCCCTCCCCTTAGGACTCAGGAAACCCTATGGAAGAGGAGGCAGAAAGAACCTGGAGTCAGAGGGCATGGAGGACACCAAGAGAACAAGGCCCTCTAAATCAACATGAGCAAAGCTAATAATAACTCATAAAGACTGAGGCAGCATGTATAGGGCTTGCACAGGCCTGCACTAGGTCCTCTGCCTATGTATTATGGCTTCCAGTTTAATGTTTTTTATGAGATTCCTGAGTTTTCAAGCAAGTGGTTCTGTTTCTTGTGCCTTCTCTTTGGCTCTTTCTCTCTCTCTCTCTCTCTCTCTCTCTCTCTCTCTCTCTCTCTCTCTCTCTCTCTCTCTCTCTGTCTTGTCCAACCTGATGTGTTATTTTTGTTTGTCTTATTATAGTTTTATATTATATTATATTATATTATATTATATTATATTATATTAATCCCTCAGAAGCTTGTTTGTTTTCTAATGAAAGACAGAAAGGTGTGGATCCAGATGGGAAAGGAGTGGGGAAGAACTGGAGGTGTGGAGACAGGAGAAACTATAATCAGGATATATTATGTGAGAAAATCTATTTTAATAAAAGAGTAAAAAAATATGTCCTACTTGTTGCACTAGTCACTCATGGTAAGGAAGCATAATGTACTTAAACATAATATCTACCTACCTAATTGTTTATATAGTTCAGATTCACTTGGTTCAGATTTTAGTAGGTGTTCCTAAAATATTATCTATATCTTTTTGATTTTCTAGTTTATTATAACATAACCTTTCAAAAGTATTCAAACTAACCATTTTGGTTAGTTTGACTAAGAGTTTATCATATTTTTGTATTTTTTAATGAATCCATTTTTGTTACACTATTTCTTAGCATTATTCCTTTAGATTTTGTTTCATTAATTTATACCATATTATATCTTCATGTGTACTATGAGGTTTGATTTGTTTGCTTTTATAAGAATTTGAAAATACAACATTAGATTATTTATTTGGGATAACTGATTTTATGTAATTACTCATAACTATATACTTACCCATAAAATTGACTTTGCTGTATGAGAAAAGCTCTGTTATATTTTAATCTCCATGTGATTTGAGTTTTGCCATTTCTGCTCTGATTTCTTCAGTGTCTCACTAATCAAGAATTTTGGTTCAATATCTATGTTAGTATAATTTCCATTGTTTTCATATCATAAATTGTGATATATTTTTGGAAAACAGTAGTGGGATTCTGAAAGGAATGTATATTCTACAGATGTTAGATGGATTCTGTAAATGTCTGTCTATGACCTTTTGTTCTGTACACTCCAAAGATTTATTTATAATAGCCATCCTTTAAGTTTGGCATAATTGAGTGTATCAATTATTTTTTTGTTGTTGTTGTTGCTGTGATAAAATAACATGACAAAGGCAACTTATGGAAGGAAGTGTTTATTTTGACTTACAGTTCCAAGGGGAGTCGATAATGTCAAGGAAGGCATGGCAGCCAGCAGCCAGCTCCCAGTGATGTAATTCCTCTAGTAAAGCTGTACCTCCTGAAAGTTGCATAACCTCTCCAAACAACACGACCAATTGGGCACTGAGTATTCAAAACCTGAGCTTGTGAGTGACATTTCTCATTCAAACCACCACAGTGGTTTATTAAGTACATAACAAGAAAAAGAAGAACAAGTAACAAGTAGTTAATAGATAGACACAGCAGATAGCAAAACGTCATCAAATCAGGTACTCAAACCATCAAATAGTAGGCTACTTAGGTTTTTGTCAACTTGACACAAACTAGTCATCTTGCAAGAGGTAAACTCAATTAAGAAAATGCCTCTATCACATTGCCTGTATGCAGGTTTATGTGGATTTCTTTTAATTAATGATTGGTGTGGAGAGCCCAGCCCTCTATGGGTAGTGCCATCCCTGAAGAGGTGTTCTTCAGTTGTATAAAAAAGGAAGCTGAGCAATCCATGAAGAGCAAGCCAGTAAGCAGTGTTTCTCCATGCTCTCTGCTTCAGTTCCTGCCTCCAGATTCTTGTCCTGCTTGAGTTCCTGCCTTGACTTCCCTCAGTGATGGACTGTCTTCTGGGAGGTATAAGCTAAATAAACCCTTTCCTCCCCGTTTCAGTTAAGGTTTATATTGCTGTGAAGAGATACCATAACCACAACTGTTATAAGGAAAACATTTAATTAGGGTGTCTTACTTACAGTTTCAGAGGTTCAGTCCATTATCATCAAGACAGGGATCATGGTGGAGTACTGACAGGTATGATGCTGGAGTAGTAGCTGAGAGTCCTACATCTTGCAGGAAACAGGAAGTGACTGAGACACTTGGCTGTATCCTGAGCATAGGAAACTTCAAAGTCTGCCCCCACAGCAACACATTTCCTCCAACAAGCCCATATCCAATCCAACAAAGCCTAATAGTGACACTCCCTGTGAGATTCTGGGGGCCAATTACATTCAAACTACCACACTCCCCAAGTTGCTTTTAATCACTTATCCCAGCCATAAAAAGCAAACTAGGACAATTAGAGGCAACTGGAGTATCCTAACTGGCAGAGCAAATATAGATGATATTATCAAATAAGGGGCTTACAAATACCTAACAAAAGTCAACTGAGGAAATCCCATTGATGCAATGTCCTGAGTTGAGCACAGGGTCCCTTCTGTCTTAGCTGAGGCTTCCAATAAAATAACACATAGCAGCAGATAGATAACACCAACAAATCAGATACTTACAATCATCCTGCAGAAATGGACTGGGGAAGCCCTGCAGAAACAGTCATACTAGTTTTATCAATTGAAAGTAAATAAATTGTTATCAATTTTGTAAACAATGAACAGTTGAATTTTGTTTCCAAATCCAATCAGCTAACCTGCATCTTTTTAATTAGAGAGTGAAGGCATCTTATATTTATCATTATTTTTGAGCTATATTTCTGATTTCTGTAATTTTGTTCTTCATTTTTCTGATTGTTTCAAACATTGTTCACTCTTTTCATTTTTCCCCTGTTCATCTTAGGGATATAATTACTAATTTACTGAGTTTTAGATAAATGACTCTTTCCTAGTTCCTATTTGTTTGTCCCTGTAGCTAGAGTTTTCTTGCCTTGCCCACATTCAGGACAAATCTTTGTCACCCGCCCGCCAGTCCCACAGCCGCTCAGACCCAACCAAGTAAACACAGAGACTTATATTGCTTACAAACTGTATGGCCGTGGCAGGCGTCTTGCTAACTGTTTTTTTTTTTTGGTTTTTCGAGACAGGGTTTCTCTGTGTAGCTTTGCGCCTTTCCTGGGACTCACTTGGTAGCCCAGGCTGGCCTCGAACTCACAGAGATCCACCTGGCTCTGCCTCCCGAGTGCTGGATTAAAGGCGTGCGCCACCACGCCTGGCGCTGACTGTTCTTATAGCTTAAATTAATCCATTTCACAAATCTATACCCTGCCACGCAGCTCGTGGCTTACCGGCATCTTTTCATGCTGCTTGTCAGGGTGGCGGCTGGCAGTCTCCTTCTGCCTTCCTGTTCTTTCTTTTCTCCTCTCTGTTAGTCCCGCCTATACTTCCTGCCTAGCCACGGGCCAATCAGTGTTTTATTTACTAACCCATCAGAGCAACACATTTGCCATACAGAACATCCCACAGCATGTCCCATTTGTTCACAACTACCTTTCCTCATCCTCTTTGTATAGTGATATATTAGGTAGCAGGTAGATAAATGCAATGGAGACATGAGTACTGAGTGTCTTATACCTCAAAACTTGCTAATATCAGTGTATGCAGAAAGAAGACACAGTTCTCATATTGCTCATCTAATGGCACTTTTAGAAAATTACTCTGACAAAGAGAAATAGCTTCAATTGGTTCTATCCCACTGGGTTGATTGAAGATGAATTTTGACTCATTAACATTACTGTCATTGTAATCTCATTCCCCCATCCCCCCCCCTGTTCTGTGGAGTTTTCTTCAGCTAAAAGCATATGATACATACATACATACATATGAGTCAGGAGAGCTGACAGGCATCACTCCTGAGGGGAGAAACGGAAGGGAATTAGATGGCAATCCTCTAAAAATGGACTGAAGATACCTGCTTGCTACAACTTGGGGCTGCTTCTGTTTCCTAATGCCCACTCTTCTTGCCAGTGCATCGCCTCTTTCCGTAAATCCTGTTCTCTGCTTTGCTATTTTTATGCTTTGTTTTAATTCTTTGCTAGGAAAGCAGGAAGTATCTGGTGAGATATCTTTACTTATCTTCCCAGTACTGCTTTAATGTTCATGAATTGCTTTGGTTTGTGATGCTCTCAAGGCTTATCTTATTGTGATTTCTCGACCATATTTAAAGATAATTTCGCTGAATATAGTAACCTTTGTTGGCAGTCTCTGGGTTAGAAACAAATTGTAAAAACGTTGAGGATCACCATTGCAATATCTAATGTTATTCTGAGTTGTCTTTTTAAGTGAATGTTATGGCTACAGAGTAAGGACATTATGCTTACAAATTTACCGTAATGTCTTTACTCTATAGCCCTAACATTTCAACTATAATGTGATGTAAAGGGGTTCTTTACTTATCCTGTCTATTTTGTGTCTTAAATGCCTTCTGGAAGTGCATGTCTGTACATGCCTTGATTTGGGAAGTTTTGTGCGATAACTTCAGTAAACAGATTCTTTTATGCCTTTAATTTGTATCTTGGCTCCTATGGACATTTAGGTTTTGTCTCTCAATCATTGAAAGTAGTTTCCATGATTACTTTTGGGTTTTTTTTATTACTGTTTGAATGTTATGTTTTATTGGTGTCTTCTATTATCATTTTTCTTCTGTTTCATCTAGTGTATTGACTTTCACTGCGTTTTTTTTTTATTTGACTTATTGAGCATTTCATTTCCAGAATTTTGGGTTTTTTTTCAGAATCTCAGTTTCATTCCTAAAGTTCTCATCCATATTGCTACATTTTTCTATACACCCTGAATTGATTTTCTTACATAATTCATCTGAATTTTTAAATTCCCTTTGAAGTCATTATTATCTAATTTTTGAAAGTAGATTGATTCTTTGATATGTCAACCATTTTAGTATGTTTTGATTCAGTTACTGAGGATTTGTGACCTCTAGGAGGAAATGTGCTACCTTGATTTTTCATAATTAATATGTTTCTTTGTTCTCATTTGTACATCTCTTGAGATAAGTATATCTTCTTTTTATTTGAAGGTATTCCCAGTAAGCAGCCTGTATTACTCAAGCCTTAGTATCCCTCAGAAATAGAGAAAACAAATTGTCATGAGAACACCAAACCACATATGAAAATGCAATTAAAATCAAAGCCAATTGGCTTGGAGATATAGCTCAGTGATTAAGAGCACTGGTTGCTCTTGTAGAGGACCTGAATTTAATTCCCAGTACTCACATGACTGTTTACAACTTTCTGTAACTTCAATTCCAGGGAATCTGGCACCCTCTTCCTACCTCTGTGGGCACCAGTCTCACTCACAGTATACATATATACATGCAGGTGAACACTCATACACATAAAACATATAATAATTTAAAAATGAAAACCAAAGCCAACTACTGCTACCAGAAGCCATAGACAAAAATAGTAAGACTAATAAATATTAATTTATGAGGTTAAAATTAACTAAGGAAATGGTATGCATAATAAATGAACAAACAAAATCAAAGAAGAGGGCTGGGAAAGGAAAAGTAAAGAAAAAAATTTAAATATAAGAAAATTAAAAGGGACTAAAGAGATGGCTGAAGCCTAAGAATGAATACTGTTCCAGCACCCCTTTCAGAGGCCCAAAACTGTCTGTAACTTGAGCTGCAGCAGATTTCATACCCTCTTCTGACTTCCAGGTGCAAATGCATTCATTTGCATATATCCTAACACAGACACATATACATAATTAAAAAAAAAATGAATCTTAAGAGAAGAAAAAGTAAAATTAAGAGGAGAGGAGAATGTGAGGACAAGTGAGAGGAAAAACAACAATAAATAAAAAAAGGTCCTATTACATCAAAGAAACATATAAAACAAATGCTATTTATCTTTATCAAGATAAGCACAGTACAAAAAAATAAAATAAGAGGGAAATTAAATACAATTACAAACGTTAAAAAAGAAAAAGAGATTGTATTCATTTTATTTTTGTTAACTTTTTACATTTACTTTCTGTGTGTGTGTGTGTGTGTGTGTGTGTATACATGGATGTGTACATGGTGTTTTCATGTGATAGCACATGTATGGAGATCAGAGGACAAGTTTGGGGAGTCAGTTCTTTCCTTTCACCATGTGTCCTGGAATTTAAGCTCACGTCTTTAGGCTCTATGGCAAGTGCCTTTACTGCTGGGCTACTTTCAGGCTTCTTTGTTTTTTAATGACAAAGAAATTCAAGAATCTACTCCTAGATCTTTTCATATTTGAGCGTTCAGGTGGAGGGGTAGTGATTCTGTTGGAATCTCTTGTCATTCTTGCTGTACAGCTTGGTTCTGTGTGCTAGCTGAGTCATAGGCTGCTAAATGACCAGTTTTGTAGGTTTTACATTTACTTAAAAAAAAAAATCCCCTTCTCTGTGCTGGAGAGTCTTCTGGCTGCCATAAGCTTTGTAATCTGTAAGACCTAGTTGTTTGTATTCATTCTAAAAGTCCCCAGTTTTACATTAAGGGTGGTTCATATCCAAACTGTAAAGTGGATAATGAACAGTTGAAGGAACCCAAGGATGAAAAAATCCAGTGATTCATTGGACTTAGGCTCAGAGTTCAAACTTCTGCCTGACAACAAAGCACACATAGCAGGAAGGCAGCTTCAGCACCCAAGCAATTGGCTGGCCATGTATTTACAACTATCAGTTTCCACGTTCATTCTCAAACGATGGACTTTTTCTTTGCCACACAGAGTGAACCAGAAACCACCACACCTTTCACAGCCTGGGTTGCTTGCTACCTGAAATTCTCAATGTAGCTACTACCATTTTCCATGACCGTGCCGTGTGTGTGTGTGTGTGTGTGTGTGTGTGTGTGTGTGTGTGTGTGTGTATGTTGACTTCCACTCAGACACTGTGGCAAGATGTCCACAAGTTCCCTGAGTTTGTTGTGACTGTTTCTTTTTATCAAGTCCCTACATCACCTCCTTCTAAAATAATTGAGCCTCCTCTTAAGGTGGCACCTGGCCATCACACTCGAAGATATGAGAAACAACAAAATAAACGTCTTCTCCAATGTTGATCTGCTACTCAGGGGGAGTCATTGTTCTACAAAATCTTCCTACTGCACTTAAGGGTTGCAAGAATCATAGGTTCTCACCTATGGTGGAATGTTGCTAGGAATGTCAGTCTATTTTCCCCGGAGGGGCTTGGATTAACTTTTAATTGTAGCTTTGGCATCTCTGTCACCAAGGAGCCAGAAATGAAGATGCCAGGCGTTTGTTATTTTCTCTCTGTATTTTTTCTTTTGCCTTGCTTTTTTAAAAAGTGAGAAAGTTGATGAGCTTGAACTGTTTAGGAGGCCCCCAGGCAATGGGACTGGGACTGTCTTGGTGCATGAGCTGGCTTTTTGGAACCTAGGACCTATGCTGAGACACTTTGCTCAGCCTTGGTGCAGGAAGAGGGGACTGGACCTGCTCAACTGAGTCTACCAGGCTGGGCTGACTCCCCAGGGGAGACCTTGCTTGGAGGAGGTGGAATGGGGGCTGGATTGGGGGGGAAGGCTGGGGGGGTGGGAGGAGGAGGACAGGGGAATCTGTGGCTGATATGTAAAATTAAATTAATTATAAAATAAAAATATTTATTAAAAAAACTGAAACCACAGATCCCCTCTCATCCCCCACCGCGGCTTCCCCTCCAGACGTACCCCTTATCCCCTCCTCCAACAGGGTAAGTTCTCCAATGAGGGGACAGCATAAGTTGAGGCAGGACCAAGCCCCTCCCCACTGCGTCAAGGGTGCGCAAGGTGCCCAACCGTAGGGAATGGGATCCAGAAAGCCAGCTCATGCACCAGGGATAGATCCTGATCACACTGCAGGGCCCCTCAAACAGACCCAGCTACACAACTGTCTCCGTATGCAGAGGATCTAGTCCAGTCCCATGCAGGTTCCACAGCTGTCGTCTAAAGTTAGTGAGTTCCTTTGAGCTTGGTCAATTGTCTCTGTAGACTCCCCCATCATTATCTTGACCCCCTCTTTTTCATATAATCCCTCCTCCCTCTCTTTGACTGGACTCCCAGAGCTCGGCCTGGTGCTTGTGTGCATCTCTGCATCTGCTTCCATCAGTTACTGGATGAAGGCTCTATGATGACAGTTAGGTGTTCACCAATCTGATTACCTGGTAAGCCAGTTCGGACACCCTCTCCACTATTGCTAGTGGTCTAATTTAGGGTCATCATTGTGGATTCCTGGGAATTTCCCTGGCACCAGATTTCTCCCTAACCCCATAATGTCTCCCTCTATCAAGATATCTCTTTCATTTGCTCTCCCACTCCGTCCCTCCCCAGGTCGACTATCGCGTTCCTTCATGTTCTCATCTCCATCCCCTACCCTCTTTTGCGCCCCCATCCTCTGTTTACTCATCGGGAACTCCTCTGTTTCCCCTTCCCAAGGTGATCTGTATATCCCTCTTAGGGTCCTCCTTGTTTCCTAGCTTCTCTGGAGCTGTGGTTGTAATCTGATATCCTTTGCTTTACATCTAGTATCCACTTATGAGTGAGTACATACCATGTTTGTCTTTCTAATTCTGGGTTACTCACTCAGGATGATATTTTCTAGTTTCATCCATTTGCCTGCAAATTTCATGCTTTCATTGTTTTTCTTTGCTGAGTAGTACTCCATTGTGTAAATGTACCACATTTTCTTTATCCATTCTTCAGTTAAGGGCATCTAGGTTGCTTCCAGGTTCTGGCTATTATGAAGAATGCTGCTATGAACATAGTTGAGCAAGTATCCTTGTGGTATGTTTGAGCATCCTTTGGGTATATGCCCAAGAGTGGTATTGCTGGGTCTCGAGATAGAATGATTCCAAATTTTCTGAGAAACCGCCATACTGATTTCCCACCAGCAATGGAGGAGTGTTCCCCTTGATCCACATCCTCTCCAACATAAGCTGTCATCAGTGTTTTTAATCTTAGTCATTCTGACAGGTGTAAGATGGTATCTCAGAGTTGTTTTGATTTGCATTTCCCTGATGACTAAGGATGTTGAGCAATTCCTTAAATGTCTTTCAGTAATTTGGGATTCTCTGTTTAGCTCTGTAGTCCATTTTTAATTGAATTGTTTGGTATTCTGCTGTCTAGTCTCTTTATATATTCTGGATATCAGCCTCTGTCAGATTAGGGTTGGTGAAGATCTTTTCCCATTCTGTATTGCTCATGCTTTTTAACCTATTTTGTCATCTGTTCCATGTTTTCAGATGTTTCTCTTCGATTTTTTTACTGTAGAGCAAAGTTTGTCTTTTGCTACCCTGATTCTTGTCTTCCAGAGTCATACATAAGTTTGAGTTATCATCTTACCCATAAATCATCTTATTTGGCTCAATTCAGTTTCTTTCACCAAAAAGGTTTTGTCATTTCAGTCTAAAGATTCTATACATGTTTTGTTAGTTTTATTCTTTATGAATTTTATTTTATTTTGAGAAATTTACAAATAATTTTGTGTTCCATGAGATTCTTGTATTTTGTGCTCTTCTTGTACTCATACACATTTAATAATTCTAAGATATTTTCTTTGAATTTTGGGATGGCTCTCTGTATTATTAATTATACCATCTGAAAATGTTTGCATTGATTTCATCCCAACTTGTATTCATCTCATTTTTTTTTTTTTTTTGGTTTTTCAAGACAGGGTTTCTCTGTGTAGCTTTGCGCCTTTCCTGGAACTCGCTTTGGAGACCAGGCTGGCCTCGAACTCACAGAGATCGCCTGGCTCTGCCTCCCGAGTGCTGGGATAAAGGCGTGTGCCACCACCACCAGGCTTCATCTCATTTCTTTATTTTTCCTTATTCCACTGGCTAAATCTTATAATAATGCCTTGGAAAAACGTGATGAATGTGAGCATATTTGCCTTGTTCCTAACCTTGAGTGGGAAATTTTCAGTTTATCACAATTATTATGTTAATTATAGGGGAAGTTATACGCATATTTTGTTGTTAAGGAAATTTTCTTATGTGACTATATGTTAAAAGTTTTAAATTTTATGCTCAAAATTACATAGACATTTTAAACTTTATGTGTTTGGTCCATATATTTAATTTTTCTCTCTTTTTGCAGTGTTCTGCATTACTTAAATAATTAAAATTATCTTTAAGTTTATTTATATTGTTGTTATTATACACTATGTAACTCTTTGATAGCTATTCTAGTTATTATAATAAAGACATTAACTTTTGGGTTTTTTTTGTTGTTTTTTGAGACAGGGTTTCTCTGTTAGTTTTGGTTCTGTCCTGGATCTTGCTCTGTTGACCAGCTGGCTTGAATCCATAGAGATCTGCCTGCCTCTGCCTCCGAGTGCTGGGATTAAAGGCATGCGCCACCACTGCCAGCTAACTTTTGGTATTTTTAATACTGTGTAGAAAATTCACTTCGTTTAATTTCCCTTTCCATCACAACTTCAAAATATTATCTTAATTATTGGTCTGTAAGCAGAGTTTACATGAGATGTTATAATCTGTGCTTCATCACAAAGTAAGACTAAACAACTCATGATGAAAAGCTTACATTTTTACTCTTCTAATATACTTTCTTCCTTGCAGTTTTAAAATTTATTCCATTATATGTCTTTTCTTTTTTGATGATTTCTTTTATTAATTAATTTACTTATTTATATTTTATGTATGAGTGCTCTGCGTGTATGCCTGCATGACAGAAAAGAGGGCATCAGATTCTATTATAGATGGTTGTGAGCCACGATGTGGGTGCTGGGAATTGAACTCAGGATCTCTGGAAGAACAGTCAGTGCTCTTAACTGCTGACCATCTCTCAGCCTGGGTAAGTTTCTTCTGCCAGGTTTTAGGAGGTATCTTAGCAATAAATTCTCCCTCTTTTTGTACGTTATTTTTTTCCTTTGAGAAATGCCTTCTGTCTTCTTCATTCAGATACAAGTTTCATGACTGAGAAATTACTTTTTGTACTTGTAAAAGTGTGTTTGTTCCCACTGAACGTCGTGGTTTTGGATGAAAATATGATGTCATTTAAATTGCTTCTTCATTGGTCAGTATGTCATAACTTGCACTTATCTCAGTCATTTTGTATTGCTTAAAACTGTATTTGTAATGTACTCTAATATAAAACTCAGTGATTGCTCAGTTATAGTGTACTATCACTTTGAATTTGTAATTATGCTCACCACATATTGATCCTATTTTAGTAGTTTTTTGTTGGCCATTTTCTTAGCCTCCCACATGTCTTACTTTGGGATTTGAGTTTTAAAAAACAGAACTTTTGTTGTTATTATTCTCAAGGGTCTTTCTTTGTTCATATTGTTTTAAGTGTCTATGCCTCTATTTTCATGTTGAATGATTTATATTGATATGTCTTTGAGTTCACGTCCACCTTCATTTTGTCTGATACATCTTTTGTTATATTTTTCCACTTTATAATTCTCTTTAGTCATTTTCCTTATTTATATATATTATCTTGAAATTTTTATAGCCTTTTTTCAAAAATGCTTACAATTTCTTATTGAAACATTTTTATGATTACTATATGAAAAATATCAAATAATTCTAACATGTGTAATCTCATTTCAATATCTGGATTTTTTAGTTGTTCAAGTTGTGATTAATTTTCATTGTATCCTGGATATTTTGTGTATTATCATAATGATAATTGAATTCTATTTCATCTTCTCATTTATAGATACTATCCTGTTTCGGTGGCTCCCTGATATCCTAGTGTTGAACATTGCACTCTTCTAGTTTTTATGTGTCATGGAGTTATGAAGCACAATACTGACTTGTATCGAATCACTAGGGTAGAAAGAAAGTCAATCCTCAGTTGAACCCTGCTGACATTATGGGAGGGAGACAGCAAATCTGCTTAAGTTCATTTCTTCTTGATTCCTTCTGGATTATTGGTTGAAAGATCTGCTCTCTCCATCAGTCTTCTGCACCAGTCTATCAGGGAATCATGATACTTCTCTGCTTCTTTCAGGCATAAGACAGAAAAATTCTCCCATATCAGCTTCATTAATAGTATCCAGGAGAGGAGTTGGAGCCCTATCAGTTTATCCTCTGAAAAGGATGGAGAATACTATGCTCATCAACTCCAGAATCACCTAGTAGATGGGTTTCTAGGCATGCCTGTGGGGACTATCTTGAGTATGTTCAGGTTGAAAGACCAGCCCACTCTGGGTATTGCCATTCTCTAGACAGGCGATTCTGGCTATATAAATGGAGAAAGGCAGCTGAGCAGGAGCATGTATTTATCCCTCTCTGTTTTCTAATTGTGAATGCAATGTGCCAGATGTCTAAAAGCTCTTGCTGTCCTGACCTTTCCTTGAACTGTGAGCTAAAATAAATACTTTTCAACCTTTAAGTTTCTTTTGTCAGAGTATTTTATCACAGGTACACAGAAGAAACTAAGATACCTGCTAAACCCTTCCAACCTTACTCTACAAAGGTAAATGATTTTTTCTGCCTCTCCTGAAGGGAAATAAATCATTTTCCTACTTGTACTCACTGAGACAGTCCTGCTGGGGAAACACAAATAGGGCCTGGAAGAAAGATAATTTCCTTGTGTAATTACACTAAAACTCATTTGGTGATGATTTTTATGTCAGTAATTTGTTCAATTATACATTGGTTTAAATTTTTTTTTTTTGCCTTGTTAGTTTTCCCCTTTATCAGTGTTTTGGCTAAGGGAACTAGCTTTTTTGGAAGTTTATGTTCTTAAATTTAACTTTTCTTTGATCCTTTGTGGATTTCACATTATACATTTCAATCCACTCATCTTCCTGTTCCTTCCCATCTTCCCTCTGCCCTTGCAACCTCCCTCACAAGATAAAAAAAAATTCAAAAGAAAAGAAAAAAAGGAAAATCTCGGTGTGGAAGCTGCAGTGTGAGCCAGTGAGTCACAGAGTATACCCTTTAGTCCATACATCTTTACTTGCAAATGTTCATTGCAATGAGTCATTGGTCTGGTTCAAGGCCTCTGGCTTCTGCACACTAGCAATTCTGGGCCTCACTGGGACTCCTCCTGGATATCTGTTGTTATCCTGTGTCATGGAGATCCTGCAGCTTTGGGTCCACAGGACTGGCCCCTTCATCTCCTCTGCAGATCATAGATGGGGTGGGTGTTGGGATGGGCCAACTCAAAGCCTGGGTGGTTACTGGGTTGGTCAGTGCACCAGCTCTCCTTATCCTCACCACCAGAGTCAGCTCTCCAGCACCACCCAGGCTAGCTCACCCTATGCAGTAAGCAGCAAGGGGCAGGGGCAGTTCTGCTCTCAACCTCGGACTGACTCACCCACACCTACAGCACCAAGATCAGCTCCTCTGTGCTGGCTAGGTAAAGTACAGGGGCCACTCAGCCGAGTCCTGCAGCTGGTGAGATGCAGGGCCAGCTCTCCACTGCCATAGGCACGAGGAGTGGGTGGGTGGCTTCTCTCCCTTGCCCACACCACTGTATGGTATAAAAAGTGGGTGGGACCAGACCTTTCATACACATGTTCTCAGGGCCAGCTCACACACACCCCCCCATCAATGGGTCAGTTCTCCTGTGTTGCTGAGGCAAGGTGCAGGGCCCACTCTTCTGAGTGTTACAACTGGTGGGGGGCAGGGTCAGTTCTCCTGCTTGCAGCAGGTCACGGTGAGGGGCTTGGGGAGGGTAAAGGCAGAGCAGACTAAGGTGGTGGGCCAGCTCTCCTCTCACACCTTGAGGGATGGCTCACTTGCACCCAGTCAACAGGTCAGCTCTATTGTGCTGCCCAAGTGAGGTGTAGGGTTAGCTCTCCCACCTGCCAGAGGCTGTGAAGGGCAGGAATGGGGGGAGGGTATCTCTCCCTCATCGATGCTACCCTATGGCAGATGAGGGGCAGGACCAGATCTATGCTCAAGTTCTTGGGGCCAGTTCACCTGGGAAGTATATGTTCTTGAGTGTTGACAATTGGAAATCTCATCAGTCTCTCTCTCTCTCTCTCTCTCTCTCTCTCTCTCTCTCTCTCTCTCTCTCTTTCTGCCCCGCCCCCCGGCATATTTAGGAAACACTGAGAGAAAAATGATAGTCACGACTTTGACATTCCTTGAGATCCTAGTTCCTTAGGCAAAACATCTGTATTCTTTCTCTTTTCAGATAATTATTTTCCTGCTAGGTCTAGGGACTTTGGTTTGTAAGAGAGATTATTTGGGAGTAATTAGACTATGTCTTGGGCCAGAATTCTGTGGACCATGATAATACTCAGAATGAAAAACTAAAGCCTATGATAGGTCCTCAGCATGAGAGTCTCTAATGGCAATATAGTTCTCTAAGGTATTTTCAAGAAAGGATTTACTCTATTCTGAATAACATGAAGTACAAGACACATATACATGGATTGGGGAAATATAAAGATTTCCAAAAGCAATATGTAATATATATAAACAATAAAAATGGCCTTTATATAAGGAATGATTATAAAACCCATGTTTTGTTTTGTTTTTTAATTCAGGAGTATTGGCACATACTTATAACCACAACACTGAGGAGGCAGAAATAAGCAGATCCCTGGAGCCTCACTATCCAGCTGCCCAGCCTACTAGGCAAGTTCAAGCCAGTGAGAGACCCTATCTCAACAAAAGGTAATTGAACATATCTTGTTTGCAAGACATAAATAAATCAGACTGGAACTGAGCTAGAATCTTCCTTCCTCTTGGCTAGCTTTCATAGTGCTGGAAAGGTACAATGTAGGCTACTAGAAGAGAGAAATTATCGAAGTCTTAGTCAGCTGTGAACACAGCCAGGCAAGATGTTCCCACTGGTAATTGTGGCATGGCTGTTATGGAGGTAGACAACTGCTTTCTGGTGGATTTGAGGCATGCAATGGTTCTTTGGGAGGTCAAACAGCTCTTTCACAGTGGTCGCCTAAGACGATAAGAAAACAGATATTTACATTAGGATTCATAACAGTAGCACAATTACAATTATGAAGTACCAACAAAAATAATTTCATGGTTGGGGGTCACCACAACATGAGGAACTATATTAAAGGGTTGCAGCACTAGGGAGGCTGAGAACCACTGCCTAAAGAATTCATGCAGGTACTTCAAACCTGGTTAAAACCCCAAGGCTTGGAAAGTCATCGGCCCTAGGGGGAAAATTATTACTGTAGCTTTGCTATATGGACATGCTGTCTCACTGCCTTCTAAATATTTGTGGCTGTACCCATAGATCAGTGCTTCTCTTTTCCTTGGTTGGAGAAGCTTCTGTTTGCAGTGGTTTACAGTTAATAGCAGAGATTTATAACTCTCGAAGTACTGAAGATAAGTTGAGGCTGAGTTCTCAGTCCTAAATAGGACATCTATATGCCCGGTTGTCAAAGTACTGAAAGCAAGTTTCTGTTGAGTGCTCATCCCTAAATAACACATCTATGTCACCCTCTCTAAGGCTCAGGGAACATCAAGAAAGAGGGATTTAGGAAGAATATAATAGGCAGAAGTTTGGAAAGACTGCTGTGAAAAGCTGTTTGCTGACCATGACATAGCTGTTGTATCTGTGCACTCACAGAAGTGGTGGTTACTTTCAGAAGACCTGCACAAAACTGGATCTGTCAGCATTATATCATGAATGGGGCAGTCATAGGCAGTTAATGGTAGACTGTGTGTGTGTGTGTGTGTGTGTGTGTGTGTGTGTGTGTGTGTTATTCATATGTGGGGTAACCACTAGGAAGTTGCCTTTCTTTGAGAAAATAACCTCCAATCCATGTTCATGCAAGCAACCTCAGTTAAGTGCATTGAGCTGCAAATAAAAGAAATCATGAATGTAGGAGTAGGAGGAGACTTTTGGGGAAAAAGAAAGAATTTGGTGCGATGGGGATGAAAATGGGAGAAAGCATTTGGTATGAGGGAAAGGAGATATAAGAGGTATGTGGAGGGAATATTGATCAAAGAACATTATATATATGAAATAGTGGAAGAATAAATTGCTTTATGTTTTTGTTAACTTCTATTGAGTTTGTTCTTTGACAATTTCATGTATGTATAATGTGCATTCTGGTTATTAACCCCCTCATCTCCCTCTTAGCTCTATTAATCCCCCATCCTTCCTTAAAGTCCATTTCCTACATTCATAACTTTGGTGTTGGTGGTGGTGGATTTCTTTATTTTTATTTCTGAGACCCACTGAGTGTAACCAAGATCATCTGTGTGACCAGAGGATTGAAAGAAGCCTGGTGTGCTCCTCAGTGGATACAATAGCCAATAATTCATTGGGAGTAGTTACCCATTAACCCTCTCCAATCTATGATTAATTGTATTGTGTAGAACCTTTGCAGCAGCCATTGAAATTAAACAGGAACTGGGTATGGGGACACACACCTGTAATTCCAATGCTCATGAGACTGAGACAGGAGGAATGTCTGGAGTTTGAAGTCAGCTTGAGCTACATAAGTGAGTTCTGGGCTAGCCTGGGCTACAGTATGAGGCCCTACCTTACGTAAAATGCAAGAGGGTTGGGAATATAGCTCAGTGGTAGAGCATTTGCCTAGTATTCATCCAGCCCTAGGTTCTAATTCCAGCATTGCACACACACACACACACACACACACACACACACACACACACACAGGGGGGGAGGGGTTAAACCTGGGACATGTTAACCATCTACACTGATGAAGAAGATAAGATTGATATGATAATCTCATATGAATCAGAATCCACAAAGGCAAACTAGGGGAACAGAGACTCATATGAATAGCACACTAGGTATGACACGGTAGGTAGGATTCATTTCAATATAGAAAAAAATGATTTAATTTAATAACAGCACATGAAACTAACACAAAGAATATAGAGACTTCTACAAGCTTGTATCTTTTAAGAACCGGTAGAACAGAATTTCTTGTGAGTCAGAAGTTTTCCATCTTTACAGGTAAAAGAAAATAGAAATGGGCAAAATTTAAGTATTTTTACCAAACAGAGTAAAAAGGAAAGAAGTTCATGTGCAAAGCTTTTTCCTTTCTCTTTAAAATAGCATTTAAGACCGTTCACAACAAATACTGTCTACTTTTACAAGTTTATCTTCAGTGACTCTCTTTTCAGCTGATGATATTGCCTTAACCTTATTACACCAGTTAATGATGAACAAACAGAGTATGAGCTCCTAATTATAAAGATATTTCTAAGACTTTCTTGGAGACAATGCTGTTAATTGTTAAAATAATAACTCCAATAGAGTCTTAGACTTTTCTATGTGTGAGCAAAGAATATTATCAGTAGCCCTTTTTAATTTGTCAGAACAGTTTTACAAATATTTATACTTCCTGGGAACAAAGATATGAATTAAAAACATTATTCTAAGACAAGACATTATCAAGTTTTGAGGACATTCAGAACCATGAAATTTTCTTGAAAGATAATTTTACAGGACTTGGAAACAATTCCCAACTGAAGCATTTTTCTGAACAATTCCTTATCCAATTACTTTCAAGGACAAATTCTAAGAAATAGAAAATACAATAAACAAGAGACAGTTTCGAATATTTCAGTTATATGGGAAAGCAAATTGTTACTTTTAAATGTTAACTTTACGCTTTAGCAAGTAATTCTTTCAACACCTAGTTTGCGTTGCAGAATAATAACTCTTCTTGTATGGATTCAAGCAAAAGGCATATCTCCTGTCTCTTTCTCAGACGTGTGTGTGTGTGTGTGTGTGTGTGTGTGTGTGTGTGTGTGTGTGGTGTGTCTGTGTCTATGTAAGAGAGAGAGATTTGTGAAGACTTGTGCAAATGTATTCACAAAACCAGGAAAAATGGAATATAAACAAAAGCCAAATATTACCAACAGAAATGGAGTCAAGAAGAATCAGAATTGTACTCACTGCCATTTAAAGCATTTAGTATTAGCAGCCCACTGTGTCCATGCTGGTGTTCTACCATTCCACACCTGTTTCTGTCTGGCAAAGTTTTACTCTTCCTAGAGCTGCAATCATTCCTCTTTGAAGTTTTAAACAAATCCAAAATGAATGTTTGTGCCTTCCGCTAAGAATGTATATGTTTCTTTTCTTTTAAATTATTTTTTCTGAAATATTTTATAACTTCCAGGAAATTGAAAACAAAGTCCGGTACATTCTTATAGATTCTCTGTCCATCTTCCTACACTGATAGCAGTTTACATGGTCATAGCATAGTTACAAAAAAAAAGGAAATGATCCTTTGTGGAAAACAATTGAATCCATTTTTATTGGCATTTCATCCACTATTTTTCATTTACATTTTTTATTTGTTCCAGGATCCAACCCAAGATGCATTTAGTTGCCATGTTACTTTAGTGTCTTGAAGTTTCCCAATGCTTTCTTGTATTTCATGACATCGAGCTTTTGAAGTAAGGTAAGCTGAATTTGTTTTTATTTTCTGATAGCTTACTTAACTATATTAGGCAGTTTTGCCATTTGGGCAGTAACAACACTTACAATATGCTATGTACATGTGAGTATATCTTATTGGAGTTACTTAATGTGATTCATTACTAGTTAATCTTGATCACTAGGTTAAAGTTTTTCTTACAGTAAATATAATATTTACTTTGTAATTATTAAATACTTCTGAGTAAAACACCTTCAGATTGTGTAAATTTCTTGTTTCTCCTACAGCTTTACCCACAACTTATTATAGCACATAAAATTGTAGGATTTTTCTAATTATAATTATTATTGTGGTGATTACCTAACAGTGAATCTTCCATTTCTCTCAACCTCATATACATTTACTAATGTACTTGTTACAAAAGAAATATTTATTCATTATGCTCTATTTATCTACTTATTTATTTATTATTTAATGGACAAATGGATATTAAGGTTAGCTTATGAATTAAACTTTTAATGTTATCAATTATTTTATTACTACAAGTAGAATTGTTTTTCTCCAAATGGTATATTTAAGTCTTAGCTCCCAGCAACTATGAATATGAGTTCTTAAAGTTTTATTTGATTTTTGATTTTTTTTATTGAAAATAGATTTTTTATACAATATATTTTGATTGTGTTTCCCCTACCCAACTCCTCGAGATCCTCCCCAACCTCTCCCCAACAAATCAACCAACCCTTTCTGACTCTCGTTAAGAAAACAAACAGGCAATAAGCACCACCTGCACAATTGGAAGAAGAGCAGCCTCCACGTGAACAGCCCTCTCCAGCAACATCAACAGATCTTATAGGAACAAATGTCACCGCCAAGAGCTGGGAAAACAGGCACAGGCAAAACCCACACAGATGGAAAAACAGACTCCATAGGCACAAGTGAAGAGCCACACCAGCCAGAAGATCTGGGACGATACCCTGGATCTAGGCATACAAACCCATATAAATCTCAGCTGATCTAACAACTCGACCTGACAATCAGCCAATCAGCAGAACCATTGGCCATTCAGGCCAAAAGACAATAAAGGAACAAAAGACCCGTCCAACAACAACAACAACAACAACAAAATTACAAGAATCAATACCTGTAGCCTATAATTATCACAAACCCAGATGGGTAAACAGCAGTGTAAGAATACATTCAACAACATAAAGAACAATATGGCACCACCAGACCTAGTGGTTCTACAATAGCAAGACCTGAACATCCCAACGCAGATGAAACAGAAGAAAACAACCTTAAAAAATAACTTTATGAAGATGACAGAGGCTCTTAAAGAAGGAATGAAAAAAATCCTTAAAGAAATTGAGAAAAAGACAAAAAAATTGTAAGAAATCAATAAATCCCATAAAGAAAACAGAGAAAAATCAAACAAGTGAAGGAAGCAGTTCAAGACTTAAAAATTGAAATGGAGGCAAAAAAGAAAACACAAACTGAGGGAATTCTGGATTGGAAAATCTGGGTAAATGAACAGAAACTACAGATGCAAGCACAACCAACAGGATACAAAAGATGGAAGAGAGAATCTCAAACATTGAAGATACAATAGAGGAAATAGATTCATTGGTCAAAGAAAATGTTAAATTCAACAAAATTCTTAACACAAACATCCAGGAAATCTGGGACACCATGAAAAGACCAAACCTAAGAATAATAGGGATAGAAAAAGGACAATTCTAGCTCAAAGGCCAGAAAATATATTCAACAAAGTTATTGAAGAACACTTTCCAAACCTAAAGAAGGACATCCTATTAAGGCACAAGAAGCTTACTGAACACCAAATAGACTGGACAAAAAAAGTCCCCTTGACACATAATAATCAAAACACCAAACATACAGAATAAATAAAGAATATTAAGAGCTGCAAAAAAAAGCCAAGTTACATATAAAGACAGACCTATCAGAATTATACCCGACTTCTCAATGGAGACCTGAATGCCAGAAGGTCCTGTACAGACATTCTAGCTTGAGCAATAAGACAACAAATGGAGATCAAGGGGATACAAATTGGAAAGGAAGAAGTCAAACTTTCGCTATTGCAGATGATATGATAGTATACATAAGTGACCCCCAAATCTACCAGGGAACTCCTACAGCTGATAAACACCTTCAGTAATGTGGCAGGATACAAGATTAACTAAAAAAAAAAATCAGTAGCCCTCCTATGTACAGTTGATAAACGGGCTGAGAAAGAAATCAGAGAAACAATGCCCTTTACAATAGTCACAGATAATATATCTTGGGGTAACTCTAACAAAACAAGTGAAAGACTTGTATGACAAGAACTTTAAGTCTTTGAAGAAAGAATTGAGGAAGTTATCAGAAAATGGAAAGATCTCCCAAGCTCTTCGATAGGTGGGATTAACATAGTAAAAATGGCAATCTTACCAGAAGCAATGTACAGATTTCTAAGCAATCACCATCAACATGCCAACACAATTCTTCACAGACCTTGAAAGAACAATACTCAACTTCATATGGAAAAACGAAATATCCAGGATAGCTAAAACAATCCTGCACAATGAAGGAACTTCCAGAGACATCACCAGCCTGACTTCAGGCTCTACTATAGAGCTATAGTAATAAAAACAGCTTGGTATTGGCAATAAAAGAGACACATGAATCAATGGAATCGAAGTGAAGACTCTGACATAAATCCACACACCCATGAACATCTGGTTTTGACAAAGAAATCAAAATTGTACAATGGAAAAAAGAAAGCATCTTCACGAATGATGCTGGAATAACTGTATGTCAACATGTAGAAGATTGCAAATAGATCCATATCTGTTGCATGCACAAAACTCAAGTCCAAGTGGATCAAAAGATCTCAACATCAATCCAGTTACATTGAACTGATAGAAGAGAAAGTGGGAAGTAGCCTTGAATGCACTGGCATAGGAGACCACTTCCTAAATATAAACAAGTAGCATAGACACTGAGATTAACAATTAAAACATTAACATCCTGAAACTGAGACTCTTCTGTAAGACAAAGGACACAGTAAATAAGACAAAACGACAGCCTACAGAATGGGAAAAGATCTTCACCAACCCACATTTCACAGAGGGCTGATCTCCAAAATATATAAAGATATCAAAAAATTAGACATCAAAAATACCAAATAATCCAATTTAAAAATGAGGACAAATCTAAGCAGAGAATTCTCAACAGAAGAATCTCAAATGTCCGAAAGATATTTAAGGAATTGCTCAACTTTCTTAGTCATTGGTGAAATGCAAATCAAAATGAGTCTGAGATACCATCTTACACCTGTCAGAATGGCTAAGATCAAAAAACACTGATGACAGCTTAAGTTTGGAGAGGATGTGGAGTAAGGGGAACACTCCTACACTGTTGGTGGGAATGCAAACTTGTACAGCCACTTTGGAAATCAGTATGGCAGTTTCTCAAAAAAATGGAAATCAATCTACCTCAAGACCCAACAATACCACTCTTGGGCATATACCCAAAGGATGCTCAAACATACCACAAGGACACTTGCTCAACTATGTTCATAGCAGCATTTTTCAAATAGCGAGAACCTGGAAGCAACCTAGATGTCCCTCAACTGAAGAATGGATAAAGAAAATGTGGACACAATGGAATATTACTGGGTAGTTAAAAAACAATGATGTCATGAAATTTGCAGGCAAATGGTTGGAACCAGAAAAAAATCATCCTGAGTGAGGTAACCCAGACTCAGAAAGACAAACATGGTATGTAATCACTCGTTAGTGGAGATTAGATGTAAAGCAAAAGATTGCACAGCCCTAGAGAAACTAGGTAACTAGGAGTACTCTGAGAGGGATGCATGGATCACCCTGGAGAGATGAGATCTCCTGCGTAAACCAGGGCGAGGGGATAGAGGGGCAGGGATAGGGGACAGGAACTTGAGGGATCCAGATGGTTGAGTTGGGGGAAGAACAGAAAGGGGGAGAAATGAAAGAGATATCTTGATAGAGTGGGCCATTATGGGGTTAGGGAGAAACCTGGTGCCAGGGAAACTCCCAGGAATCCACAAGGATGACCTTAAATTAGACTACTAGCAATAGTAGAGGGGGTACCTGAACTGGTCTTCTCAGGTAATCAGATTGGTGAATACACTGATTGTCATCATAGAACCTTCATCAGGTAACTGATGGAAGAAGATGCAGAGATACAAAGCTAAGCACTGGGCAGAGCTCTGGGAGTCCAGTTGAAAAGAGGAAGAGGGGATTATATAGCAAGGTGATGGGGGGGTCAAGATCATGACAGGGAAACCCACAGAGACAGCTGACCCAGGTTCCTGGGAGTTCATGTGTCAGACTCCAGACTGACAGCTAGGGATCCTGCATGGGATCAACCTAGGCCCTCTGCATGTGGGTGACAGTTGTGTAGCTTGTTTGTGGGGCCCCTAGCAGTGGGACCAGGATGTGTCCCTGGCTCATGAGCTGGTTTTTTGGAACTTACTCCCTATGGTGGGATGCCTTGCTCAGCCTTGATGCAGGGGGGAGGAGTTTGGTCTTGCCTCAACTTGATATGCCACACTTTATATGCCATGGGAGGTCTTACCCTTTCTGAGGAGTGGGTGGAGGTGATAGAAAGGAGGTGGGGGAGGGAATGGAAGGCGAGAAGGAGGGGAAATTGTGGTTGGTATGTAAAATAAATTGAAAATTTTAATAAAAAAAGAAAATAAACAGGAATCTAAAGAATAATAATAAAATAAATAAAAATAAGATAAAACAAAAATTGAGTTCTTTTGTGTTTTCCTTTTACTGCTGGAATGGGGCCACTGCTTAAGAGTTGTTTGTATCTCCAGTGAGACTCCATTGGAGAAAACTTCTTTTTCACTTATGAGTGACTATCAATAGCTTCTGGCTTAGGGATAGGGGCTGGTGCGCACTTCTCTCAGTGACGGGACCCATCTGGTGCATACCCATGGAGACCCTGTGCATGCTGCATCTGATTCTGTGAGTTTACTTGTGCATCAACTCATTTGATTTAGAGAGCCTTGTTCTCCTGGTGTCCTCCACCCCTCTGGCTCTTACACTCTTTCTGCCTCCTCTTCCACAGGTTTCCCTGAGCTCTGAGGGGAGGGATTTGATGGAGACATCCCAGTAAGAGCTGAATGTTTCAAGGTCTCCCACTCTCTGCACATTGTCTAGCTGTGGGTCTCTGTATTTGTTCCCAACTACTGCAGGAGGATGCTTCTCTGATGATGGCTGAATAAGGCACTGATCTGATTCTCTAGCCATCATAGCCAGCAGGTTTCCAGCAGGAAGTGCCTGTGGAGTCGGTGGTGGAGACCATGAGTTCATTTTTAAATAATGTCTTTTCACATGCAATTCAGTTCAAATACAAGTATGCTAAATTGTAGCGGTAACGCCCTCGCTACCACCACCCATTCACCATATCCGAGTGAGGGACTGTGGATCAAAAAACATAGACAAGAGACAGCGGGTCATTTGTCTCAGCAGTTTATTGAAGGAGGGAGGAAACCTTAAATACAGGCTTACAGCACAATGGGAGAACCCAGGAGGGCAGAAGTTCGCTACAATGTTCTACATTCTGCATCTAAGCTGTTATCGCCCAATATGCAGGGTACACAGACAAGGAACCTCCGGTGAGCCTTCAGGAGGAAGGAAACCGGCAGGGAATCAGTATAGGGAGTACATCTGGTCAAGGTCAGCAAGCAAGGCAACAGCTACCCAACTGAATTTGTGCAGTGTTATTATACAATAGGTGGAAATTTGGAATATGACACACAGAAGACAGAGAGAAGTATACTATGTAAAATGATGGCAAAGATTGGAATTAAGCTTCTCCTACTTAGAATCACCAGTGCTTTCTTATAATTACTAGAATCTAAGGTGGATTTATAAAATAGATTGTCCCTAAGAGCCTGCAGAAGAAAGCAACTGTGCTGACATCCTGCTTTTGGACCCCTGTCTTGTAGAGCTGTGAGCTACCAAATTACCAGGATTTTTTTTTTTAGTGGAAACAGGCTTTAATTATTATTATTTTTTTAAATGGGGAAAATACATTTTATTTATTTATTTTTTATTTTACAATACCATTCAGTTTCTACATATCAGCCATGGATTCCCTTGTTCTCCCCCCTCCTGCCCCTCCCCTTCCCTCCAGCCCACCCCTATTCCTACCTCCTCCAGGCAAAGCCTCCCCCGAGGACTGAGATCAACCTGGTAGACTCAGTCCAGGCAGGTCCAGTCCCCTCCTCCCAGCCTGAGCCAAGCGTCCCTGCATAAGCCCAGGTTTCAAACAGCCAACTCATGCAATGAGCACAGGACCGGTACCACTGCCTAGATGCCTCCCAAACAGATCAAGCCAATCAACTGTCTCACCTATTCAGAAGCCTGATCCAGTTGGGGGCCCCTCAGCCTTGGTTCATAGTTCATATGTTTCCATTCATTTGCTACTTGTCCCTGTGCTTTATCCAACCTTGGTTTCAACAATTCTCACTCATATAACCCTCCTCTTTCTCGCCAATTAGACTCCCGGAGCTCACCCGGGCCTAGCCGTGATGTCTGCATCCAGATCCCTTAGTCCTTGGATGGGTTCTGGCACAACTATTAGGGTTTGGCCATCCATCACCAGAGTAGGTCAGTTCCGGCTGTCTCTCGACCATTGCCAGCAGTCTATTGTGGGGGTATCTTTGTGGATTTTGTGGGCCTCTCTAGCACTTTGTTTCTTCCTTTTCTCATGTGGTCTTCATTTACCATGGTCTCCTATTCCTTGTTCTCCCTCTCTGTTCTTGATCCAGCTGGGATCTCCCGCTCTCTTTCCCTTGACCCTCGCCCTTCATTACCCCCACTCATCATGTCCAGGCTGTTCATGTAGATCTCAGCCATTTCTCCATCATTGGGCAATCCCCGTGTCTTTCTTGGTGTCCTGTTTCCAGGTAGCCTCCATGGTGATGTGAGTAGCAGTCCAGTCATCCTTGTTCCACATCTAGTATCCTCCTATGAGTGAGTACATACCATATTTGTCTTTCTGAGTCTGGGTTACCTCACTCCGGATGATTTTTCTAGATCCATCCTTTGCCTGCAAACCTCATGATGTCATTGTTTTTCTCTGCTGAGTCATATTCCATTGTGTATATGTACCCACGATTTATTGATCCATTCTTCAGTTGAAGGGCATCTAGGTTGTTTCCAGGTTTTGGCTATTACAAACAATGCTGATATATACATAGCTGAGCAAGTGCTCTTGTTGTATGATTGAGCATTTCTTGGGTATATGCCCAAGATGGTATAGCTGGGTCTTGGGGGAGATTGATTCCCAATTTTCTAAGAAAGCGCCATATTGATTTCCAAGTGGTTGTACAAGCTTGCATTCCCACCAGCAAGTGGAGGAAGAGTTCCCCTAGTTCCACATCCTCTCCAGCATAAGGTGTCTTCAGTGTTTTTGATCTTAGCCATTCTGACAGGCATAAGGAAATCACCAGGATTTTTTTTTTTTTTTTTTCCAAGACAGGGTTCTCTGTGTAGCTTTGCTCCTTTCCTAAGAACTCACTTGGTAGCCCAGGCTGGCCTCAAACTCATAGAGATCCGCCTGGCTCTGCTCCCAAGTGCTGGATTAAAGTCGTGCGCCACCGACCGCCGGCTAAGGATTTTAAGCTCTGTAGTTTCTGGTTATTTGTTGCTGCCTTCCTAGGAAATGAGTACAAATACTTTGTTTTTTTCCAGTTTGGGCCACTGAAATTTCCTTTGGTTTGACCTTTTTTTTTCCCCAGCAGTATCTTAATTTTGCAGTTAACTTTTGTTTCCTTGAACCTGAACTAAAAACCCACTACCTTTTATAAGGAGCCCTGTTTCTCTATTGAAGAATGATATTTTAAAATGAAGATAACACAGAGATTATAAGTCTTCCTTAGCATATATAAAGACCTGGGTTGCATCTTGTATAACACAAGAAACTTGGAACTAGAGCAATGTCTCAGTGCTTAAGAGCACTTCCTGTTCTTACAGAGGATTCAAATTTGGTTCCTAGCACCCACATTAGGCGGCTCACAAGCGCCTGTGACTCTAGCTCCAGGAATCCTTCATCTGCTTCTGGCCTCCCAAGGCACATGGCGTACACAAAAGCACTTGCACATGCATACGCGTGTGTGCACATGCAAACATACGCACACACACAACACACACATACACACACACTGAAGAATAGTTTTTAAAGGGAACTACACAAAATGTAAGTGTTCTCATTTTTCTGAGGCTTCACAATATCCAGCCATACTTGAGATATACAGCCTAGAAAAGCGTGTTTCTATGTCAATATATGCATATATACACAGCTGTACTTTGTTTCTATACTAAAAATCATATACATGCATGAGAAATGATTCTTTTTTATTTTACAATACAATTCAGTTATGAGAAACAATTCTAACCTAGTGTCACAAAGTTCATTCTAGCAGTACAGCTATCCCCGCCATATGTTCTTTCATTCTTCAGCCACAGGAAAACTGATTCTGATTATGTACAATGTACTTACTCAGTTCTAGTATAAAAATATGAAGTGATTTCAGGAGTTTTAACCCAATATGCTGTGAGAAACACATTTACAAGCTAATTACAGTTCTTCTCTTTAGCCTCATCATAAGATTCTCAGTTTAACTTGTTTTTCTCTTTCAGTTCTTCACACAGTTGTGATATATGCTGCTCATTTTAAGTATGCTTAGCTTTGTTAAATGTTTGTAAATCAATCTCTGTTCTAACATTCTGATTGGCTTCAAAGTTTTGCTTTGGTTTTTTGACATTGTGATAATTCTGAGAGTTAAGTTTATACAAAATTACTATAAAAAAATTATAATTTGAAACTCCTTTTGGGCCTCTACTGCTGCATTCATATCTCCACTTTCCTCTGCCAATACTACTACTTGTAGGCATTGTCAAGTTGTGCCATGTAATCATTCCAACTTACATTATATCTGCTATCTGTGACAATGCTTTTGTTATGACAAAATACCAGACCAAAGCAACCTAAGGAAGGAAGAGAGTATTTAGAGCTGCAGTTTGAAGGGACAGTCCATCTGAAAGTCATAGTACCAGAGTAGGCAGACTGTCCTATTGCATCCACAGACAGGAAGTACTGAGCAATAAATGCTGGTGGTCAGCCAGCTCGCTTTCTTCCTTCTATTCAGTTCAGGACTACAGTCCACAGGATTGTGCTACACATATTCAGGTGATGTTCCTTCTTCAACCGAAACTTCTCTGGAACATCTTTATAGTCAAACCCAGAAGTAACTCTAAATAGTCACAGTGGTTCTAAATTCCATCAAGTTGACAATTATCATTACCATCCCAATAGATTTAGTAATCATGTGCTTTTTACGCATAACATTTTACTAGGCTATATTCAAAGTGATAAGGTTCATTATGACATTTTCATACATGATGCTGAGTGTGGTGGTGCATACCTGTAATCACAACACTGGTGGAGAGAAGCAAAGACATCAGGAAAGTCAAGGCCAGCCTTGCCTACATAGTGAGTTTGAGGATAGTATAGATACATGCAATCTTGCCTTAAAATACAACATGCAGGATAGACAAAATCAAGCTAAAATTGAGGTAAAAGATTTTTTGCTGTTGGCTAGCTTTCACAGTGCCAGAAGGTGCTATCTATGGTCCTGGGAAAGATCATCAACAATCTTACTCAGCTGAGGACCCCATGTACGACAGTACCAATCTGCCAGGCAAGAGTGGTCCATTAGTTTAATGTGACACATAACCGATCTGAGAGTAGTCAATAACTGGATTTGAGGCCCATTCCACAGGCAGAATCATGACTAGTATTGTAAACATGCTAAAAGTCCACGTTGAGTCATAAGCCCTAGTGATGAAACTGTTACTGTTATTTTGTTAAATGACATATTATACCCATCAAATTGCCTTCTAAATGACTATACTTTATGCCCTTATGTTAATGTTGCTGTCGGCTCTGGACACAGAAAACTTCTGGCAGTGAGTGCTGGTTATTACAGAGGCTCACAACTGGTCAGAGTGCTGATAATAAGTGACTATTGAATGTTCAGGCTCAAATAGGACATATGTATCACCCTCTCCAAGGCTCATAGCATACTGCAGAAGAGTGCGAAGAAAGAATATAAGAGCCCATGGTAAGTGTTGTGAAATGCTGTCTTGCATGGTAATTGTACTCAGGAGCTCACCGTAGCTATGACTACGTGTATAAGAATTACATAAAATTGGGCCTGTGAACATTACATCATGGAAGAGGCTCACAAAGCCTATCCCTGAGCTCTATAGGCAGTTAATGGTTACTATTGATGGACATCTAGGCTGATTCCCTTTCCATGTTGCTGTGAATGGTGCAGGGATGTGTGTGTGTGTGTGTGTGTGTGTGTGTGTGTGTGTGTGTGTGTGTGCGCGCGCGCAAGTGTCTCTGAGGCAGGACTTAGAATCATTTGGGTATATAACAAGAATAGAAGAACTGTGTCATTTGGTAAGCTCTACTTCAGTTTTTTGAGCAACATCCATCTTTATTCTCTTAGTAGCTATACAATAATAAGGGTTCCACTCTCCCACATGTCCACTGGCATTTGTTGTCTTTTATTTTCTTGATATTAGCTATTCCAATTGAGCAAGACATAATCTCAAAGTAGTTTTCATTTGCATTTCTGACAAATAGTATATTGGATACTTTCCCACTTATTGGCAAATTGTATACCTTCTATTGAGAATTATTTATCAGTTTGCTAGCTGACCAACTTATTGATGGGATAATTTAGGTTTTTGGTGTTTAATGTTTCAGTTCTTTATGTAAACTAAAATATTAATCACCTGTCTGATGTATAGTTAGAAATATAGTTATATCATACTGTTTTTTCATACTTGTGATTGCTTTCTTTGCTCTAAAAAAAAAAAAAAGGTTCTCAAACTTTGTGTAACTCACTTGTCAATTCTGGGATCATTTCCTGTGCTACTGGAATCTTGTTCAGAAAATAATTGCTATTTCTAAATCTCAAAGTATTTACCTTTGTTTTCCCCTAGCAGTTTCAAATTTTCAGGTCTTACATTGAAATATAAGTAACTGATTAATTTTTGTGATTTTGTTTAGATATTTTGTGATAAATATTTAGAAAGAAGCTTCTCTGTACACATCAGCTAGATTTCCACTATTATATGACTAAAGTGTGTTGTGTCTTCATCATTAGGGTCATACCATCAAGTTCTTGAAAGTAACTAAAAGCTTGGTAGTAGTCCATAACACTTAGAGGTCTGTGGGACCTCAATGGCCAGCAACACCAAAGTAGGCAATCTGTTCTAGAACTGGGTTTGCATTTCTTAGCCTGTGGTGTCTAGTAGGTGGTGAATAGAAGCCTCTTTTGAATATAGTTGTTTCCTCCTCTCTGACTGGTAGGTACTAAGGATTGAGCTTTCTAGAAGTAGGTCCTCAGTACATCGTTGTGATGGTTTGAATGAGATGAGCCCCATAGGCTTAAATATTTGAATGCATAGGGAGTGGCACTAGAGGTGTGGCCTGGTTGGAGTAGGTGTGACCTTGATTGTAGTGAGAGATTCAACAGAGCCATTGTATCTGGCATGAATTCTGCAGTGATGACATCTAGGCTTTGAAGTAACCTTTTGCAAATAGTGATTATTAGCTGATGTTCATGGAGTTGCTTTTCCTGGAGGATTCACAAAGCTTTGCATAACTTAGTCTGGAGACATACCTGAAAAGCCAGGAAGTCTTATATGTCTCAGAATTGCTTAGGTAATGGTTCCTTCAGAGGACTCCTAGATCAGGGGTTTGCATGTGGAAATCGACTTGCTAGAAGTAAGTGCCTTTGTGTAACGATAAAGAGGCTTCTGTGAAGCTGCTAGCATTCAGTTCATCAGAGACTGCTCCATCCTGCAGTGTCTATCTTTCTTTGATCAAACTGCTTAACTTAGAACCCCAACAGGTGTGGAGTAGTGTGGCCTTGTGGAGGAAGTGTGTCACTGAGGTGGGCTTTGGGGGTTTCAGAAAGCCCAAGCCAGGTGCTGTGGTGCTCTCTCTTCTTCCAGTATGCTGATCTGGATGTAGAACTCTCAGCTACTTCTCCAGCACCATGCCAGCCTGTGTGCACTGTGGGAATTCACAACTAATAAAAATGAGAAAGATATATTCAAAAGAATAGCTCTGCAAGCTTACTTTAGTTTCAGTTTGATTCATAGTTTTTCATTTCAAAAAATTTCTATTTTTCCCCCAAATCTCAATTTCTTTGTTGACTATTTCTTCCATGTTGCTGACTTTTTTTAATCTGCTGTCACTTAGGGGAGAGCAACCTATAGTCTTGGCAACATCTGGATTATTGGGGGATTCCCATGGGACCGCTTTTGACCAACAGCTCAACTGAATGCCCTGGTACTGGAAGCTTGATTTAGTGACAAGAAATGGATAGTTGGGACTCTGCCTCCTTCATTATTTGGAGACTTCATTAGGATCACTATCATATATTTTAGGAATTTCTACTAGTTTTCCATACCACCCACACATGCCCTGAATCTAGCTGTCTTTCTGGCATTCTCTCCCTCAACCCCATTTTCCCTCTCCCCTCCCCACCTGATCTTCTCATTCTCATTTCACCCCCCACCCACAGTCAACCCATAAAATCTACTCTATTTCCCCCTTCCCAAGGATAACCATGCATTCGCCCACCCTTGAGCCCTCCTTGTTACTTAACCTCTCTGGTCTATGGATTGTAGCATGATTATCCTTTACTTATCAGCTAATACCCACTTATGAGTGAGTATCTACCATGTTTGTCTTTCTGGATCTGGTTACCTCACTCAGGATGATTTTTTTCTGATTCCATCCATTTGCCTGCAAATTTCATGATATCATTTCCATTTGCCTGTAAATTTAATGATGTCATTTTTTTAAACAGTCGAGTAATATTCCATTGTGTAAATGTAACACATTTCTGTATCCATTCTTCTGCTAAGGGACATCTAGGTTGTTTGCAGTTTCTTGCTATTATGAACAGAACAGCAATCATGGTTGAGCAAGTGTCCTTGTAGTAGGGTGAAATGTCTTTTGGGTACATGCCAAGAGTGCTATAGCTGGATCTTGAAGTAGATCAATTCCCATCTTCCTGAGAAAATACACACTGATTCCCATAAGTAGATAGAAGACTTTGTTATGCTCCCACCAGCAATGGATGAGTATTTCCGTTACTCCACATCCTCTGCCAGCATGAACTGTCAGTTGTTCTGTTTGACTTTGGACATTCTGTTGGGTGTAAAATGAAATCTCGAAGTAGTTTTGATTTAATTTCCCTGATGGCTAAGGATGTTGAATATTTCTTTAAATGTTTCTCAGACATTTGGGTTTCCTCTATTGAGAATTCTCTATTTAGATCTGTACTTGATTTTTAAAATTATTTGGTTTTTTTTGATACCTAGTTTCTTGAGTTCTGTGGTATTGTATTCTCCCAAATATTGTGCATGCTAATAAACTTATCTGGGTCAGAGACAGAGCAGCCACAATATTAAACTTAAAGGATAGGCAGTGGTAGCACATGCCTTTAATCCCAGCATTCCAGAGGCAGAAATCCACGTGTTCAAGGATACAGCCAGGCATGGCAACTCATCACACCTTTAATCCCAGAAAGCGAGCCTTTAATCCCAGGGAGTGATGGTAGAAAGCAGAAAGGTATATAAGGCACGAGGACCAGAAACTAGAAGCATTTGGCTGGTTAAGCATTTGGCTGGTTAAGCTTTCAGACTTTGAGCAGCAGTTCAGCTGGGAGCCATTGGATGAGGACTCAGAGGCTTTCCAGCCTGAGGAAACAAGACCAGCTGAGGAATTGGCAAGGTGAGATAGCTGTGTCTTGTTCTGCATCTGATCTACCAGCATTCACCCCAATAACTGGCCTTAGGTTTGATTTTATTAATAAGACTCTTTAAGATTCCTGCTACAGAGTTCTTATATATACTATGGTTATTACCCCTCTATCAGATGTGGAGTTGGTAAAACTCTTTTCCCATTCTATAGCTGCCTCTTTGTCCAATTGACAGTGTCCTTGCCTACAGAAGCTTTTCAGTTTCATGAGGTCCCATATTAATTGTTGATCTTAGTGCCTGTGCTATCATTTGTTTAGAAAGTTTCCCATGTCAATGTGTTCAAGGGCACCCCCACACACACACACACTTTCTCTTCTCTCAAGTTCAGGGTATCTAGTTTATTGAGTCTTTGGGTATTTTGAGTTGAGTTTTGTTCAGGGTGGTTAAGTATGGATCTATTTGGATTCTTCTACATGCAGCCATCCAGTTTGACCAGCACCATTGAATTTGCTTTCTTTTTTTCAGTGTGTTCCTTATGTCTTTACCAAAAATTAGGTATATATGAACATATGCCTGGGTCTTCAATTCAAATCCATTGATCAACATCTCGTTTTTTATGTCAATACTATGATGTCTTCATTACTGTAGCTTTGTAGTACAACTTGAAATCTAGAATGGTGAGACTTCCAGCAAGTTTTTTAATGTTCAGGATTATTTTAGCTATCCTGGGTTTTTTTCTGTTTCCATGTGAAACTGAAATTTATCCTTTCAAGATCTGTGAAGAATTGTATTGGAATTTTGATGGGGATTGCATTTGATCTGTAAATTGCTTTTGGTAGGATGACCATTTTTACTATGTTAATCCTATTATCAATGAGCATGGGAGATCTTTCCATTCCGATAACTTCTTCATTTTCTTTCTTCAAAGATTTGAAGTATTTTTTCATACAAGTCTTTCACTTGCTTTGCTTTGTTAGAGACATATCAAGATATTTATATTATTTGGGATATTGTGAAATATGTTGTTTCCTTGATTTCTTTCTCAGTCTATTTGTCATTT
Organism: Peromyscus leucopus; assembly: GCF_004664715.2. Classification (NCBI taxonomy): domain Eukaryota; kingdom Metazoa; phylum Chordata; class Mammalia; order Rodentia; family Cricetidae; genus Peromyscus; species Peromyscus leucopus. The sequence goes on along the minus strand of NW_023504460.1, from coordinate 45,818 downwards.
GTATATGGGAGGGCTACTGATTTTTAATGAGTTAATTTTATATCCAGCCACTTTGCTGAAAGTGTTTACCAGCTCTAGACGTTCCTTGGTAGAATTTTTGGGTCATTTATGTGTCCTATCATATAATGTGCAAATAGAGATACTTCGAATTCTTCCTTTCCAATTAGTACCCCCTTGATCTCCCGCAGTTGTCTTATTGCTCTAGCTAAGATGTCAAGTACTATATTGAAAAGGTTTGAACAGAGTGGTCAGCCTTGTCTTGTCCCTTATTTAAGTGGAATTGCTTTGAATTTCTCTCCATTTAATTTGATGTTGGTTATGTGCTTGCTGTAACCTGCCTTTACTATGTTGAGGTATGTCCTGTGTGTTTCTAGTTTCTCTGGGATTTTTCTTATGAAGGGTGTTGGATTTTGTCAAAGGCCTTTTCTTCATCTAATAAGATAATCCTGTGATTTTGGTCTTTCAGTTTGTTTATATAGTGGATTACAGTTATTGATTTACATATGTTAAACCATCCCCGCATCTCTGGATGAAGCCTACTAGATCATAGTACATCTTTTTTATGTACTCTTGAATTCAGTTTGCAAATATTTTTTTTTAGTTATTTGCATCTATGTTCATAAGGGAAATAGTCTGTAATTCTCTCTCTCTCTCTCTCTTTTTTTGGTTGGATCTTTATGTGTTTGGGTATCAGGATAACTCTGGCCTAATAGAATGAATTAGGCAATGTTCCTTCTGTTTTTATTTTGTGGAATATTTTGAGGACTATTGGCTTTTTGTAGTTGGAGATTTTAATGATTGTTTCTAGTTCCTTGAGGGTTATAGTCTATTTGAATTCTTTATCTGATAATTGATTTAACTTTGGTAAGTGGTAACTATTGAGAAAATTATCCATTTCTTTTATATTTCTGAGTTTGGAAGTTTTTTAACTATGTCCTTATGATCCTCTGAGTTTTCTCAGTGTCTGTTGTTATGTCCCCCTTTTTGACTCAGATTTTAAATTTGGATATTCTTTCTTTGCCTTTTAGTTAATTTGGATAAGGGTTTGTCAATATTATTGATTTTTCTCAAAGAACCAACTCTTTGTTTTATTGATTTTTTTTTGTATTGTTTGTTGTTGTTTCTGTTCTATTGATTTCAGCCCTGAGTTGATTATTCTTGCCATCTACTCCTTTTGAGTGTTATTTCTTTTTTTCTAGAGCTTTCAGGTGTGCTGTTAAGTTGCTAGTGTGAGATCTCTCTCCAGTTTTTTTTAATGTAGGTACTTAGTGATATGAACTTACCTCTTAGATCCAATTTCATTGTGTCCCATAAGTGTGTTATGTATTAATTTTCATTCAATTCTAGAAAGTCTTTAATTTCTTTCTTGATTTCTGTCTTGACTCATTTTTTATTCAGTAGTGAGTTGTTCAGTTTCCATTAGTTTGTAAACTTGCTATTGTCTCTGTCATTGTTGATATCCAGTTTTACATCCTGGTGACCAGGAAGTTGCTTCAATTTTCTTGTGTCTGTTGAGAGGTGCTTTGTGACCAAATATGTAGTCAGTTTTGGAGAAAGTTTCATGAGGTGCAGAGAAGAAGGTATAATCTTTTGTGTTTGGTGAAATGTTCTGTAAATATCTGTTAATTCCATTTGTTTTATATTGTCTGTTTAGTTTTTGTCTGGATGACCTATTAGTAAGAGTAGGGTATTGAGGTCTCCCATTAGCATTGTGTGAGGGTCAATATGTGATTTAAGCTGTAGTTGTAGATATTGTTTAAATTTGGTTTTATCATGGAATATCTTATTTTCTCCATCTATTGTGATTGAAAGTTTTGCTGGCTATAGTAGTCTGCCTGGCATCTGTGGTCTCCTAGAGTCTGTAGCACATCTGTGGTCTCTAGAGTCTGTAGCACACCTTCTGGCTTTTAAAGTTTCCAATGAGAAGTCAGATGTAATTCTAATAGGTTTTTCTTTATGTGTTGCTTGTTTTTTTTTTCTTTGTAGTTTTAAATATTCTTTCTTTGTTCTGTTTGCTTGGTGTTTTGATTATTATGTACTGAGGGAACTTTTCTTTACTGGTCCAGTCTATTTGGTCTTCTGTGTGCTTCTTGTACCTTGGTAGACATCTCTTTCTTTAGGTTAGGGAATTTTTTTTCTGTGATTTTGTTGAAAATATTTTATGGGCCTTTGAGCTGGAGTTCTTCTCCTTCTTCTATTCCTGTTATTCTTAGATTTTGTCCTTTCATATTGTTCCAGATTTCCTGGATGTTTTGGAGCAGGAATTTTTTGAGATTTAACATTTTCTTTGACCAATGTATCCATTTCTTCTAGCACATCTTCAATGCCTGAGATTCTCTCTTCCATCTCTAGTATTCTGTTGGTGAGGCTTGCCTCTGTGGTTCCTGTTTGAGTTCCTAAAGTTTTCATTGTCAGATTTCCCTCAGTCTGGGTTTTCTTTATTGATCCTATTTCCACTCTCGGTCTTGAACAGTTTTATTCATTTCCTTCTACTTTTTGTGTTTCCATTGATTTCCACTTTAAGGATCTTGCTTAGTTTGTACTCCATTGTGATGAAACACCACAACCAAAAAACTTGAGGAGAAAAGGGTTTGTTTTGCTCACAGTTCCATAACAGTTCATCATCAAAAGCAGTGAGGACAGGAACTCACACAGGGCAGGAACCTGGAGGCAGGAGCTGATGCAGAGGCCATGGAAGAGTGCTGCTTACTGATTTGCTCCCACAGCTTATTCAGCCTGCTTTTTTTTATAGACCCCAGTACCACTGTCCCAGGGATGGCACCACCCACAGTTTTCTGTGCTTTCCCCTATTGATCACTAATTAAGAAGATTCCTTGCAGCCTGATCTTATGAAGGCATTTTCTCAATTGAGGTTCCCTCCTCTCAAATGACTCTAGCTTGTTTCAAGTTGACACAAAACAAGCCAGCACAACTGACCCCTTGTCAACTTGACACACAAACACACTTTTCAATTAGAACTTTCCTTTCTTATCTATCTCCAAGATGGAACATTAGTATCACAATATTTAATGTAAATAACTTTAAAGGTCACACAGTCCTTACAAAATCAAACACATTAAAGTTCATCTCTTTTAAATATTCAATATCTTTAAAAATAAAAAGAAATCTCTTTTAAAAATTCAAAGTCTTTCAGTTGTGGGCCCTGTATAAATCAAAATTAAGTTAAATGCTTTCTTCAAGAGGAAGAACCAGGGTATAGCCACAATCTGAGAAAAGTGAAACCAAACTCCAACAGTTTAAATAACCCAGTGTCCAATTGTCTGGAATCCATACGAAGTCTTCTGGGCTCCTCCAAAGTGTTGGGTCACTTCTCCAGCTCTGCCCTCTGCAGCACAGTTTGTTTCAAAGCCCTGGCAGGGTCTACTCCACTGCTGCTGCTGTTCTTGGTGGTCATCCCATGGTACTGGCATCTCCCAAACTGCTGGGGGTCCCTTGCTGCAACTGGGCTGCACTTTTACCAAAAGCCTCTTCTGGGCTCTCTTCAGGGACTCCACACACTTGCCATACAGTGCCAAGCCTCAGCTGCTCTCCATGACCCCTTCATACCTTCAAAATTAGCACCACCTTGGTGACTCTTACACTACCAAGTTCAACTGCTAGCAAAAGGTTCAACCTTGGCTATGTCTGGAATACAGCATTGTGTATTGACTCTTAAACACTTTCCAGGTTTTACCTTAGTGATGCTGATCTCTTAATCACCACTAATTCCTTAGCTACAGCTAACCAGCATGAAGTATCCCAGCAAAGCCAAGGTTTCACTTTAGTAGTTCCAGTATCTTACTAATCACAACTGATTCTTCAACCCCAGATAACCAGAACTACAGAGTCTTCAAACTTCACAAGCCAGGCTTCCATCATCTGTACTGCTCTCAACATTCTTATCTTCCAAGCTCCTACAGAAAAGATTACTACATTCTCAACACCCAGTGGTTTTTCTAGCCCAGAGTTCCAAAGTCCTTCCATAGTTCTTCCCAAAACAACATGGTCCAGTCTGTCATAGCAACATCCCACTATCCTGGTACCAACTTCTCTTAGTATTCTATTGCTGTGATAAAAACAAACAAACAAACAAAAAACATGACCAAAGAAACTTGGAGGATAAATGGTTTATTTTACTCACAATGCCATATAACAGTTCATCACCAAAAGCAGGGGTGGAACCTGGAGGCAGGAACTGATGTAGAGGTCATGCGAGGGTGCTGCTTACTGGCTTGCTTCCCCTGGCTTGCTCAGTCTGCTTTTTATAGACTCCAGGACCACCAACCCAGGATGGCACCACCCATCATGGGCTGGACCCTCCCCCGTTGATCACTAATTGAGAAAATGCCTTACAGCTGGATCTCATGGACGCCTCTCCTTAACTGAGGCTCCTTCCTCTCCGAAGACTCTAGCCTGTGTTGTTGTGCCCTTGTCTCAAGACCCCCAAGCAAGACCACTACAGATCTGATGCAAGTACAAAGGGGTTTATTTATTAAAGTAAGCAAGCCCGGGCTACAACACACTGGCTAGCCAGGTGAAGGAGGATGACCCTGAGCTCTCAAAGTGAAGGGTTTTTAAAGGGAAAAACCACAAGCTAGGGGGTACAAGCCTTAGCATTTCAGGGTCATATTTCAACTAACAGGAACATTTAGCCAAGAGAAGAACTACAGAAGACAAAATACATTTGGAGACTCTCCCAGTACTATTGGAGAGTCTCCCAGTACTGTTGGAGACTTTGATGGATTAAGCCTTTGTTTTAGCTATTTCTTGGCCAGCAGCCTGCCCACCCTGGCGGGGTGGGGGGTGGGGTCGCCTTGACCAGAGTCTTGGCTGGGTGTTTATGTCTCTGGAACTTGGTTCAGCTTTTATCTTAGTATTGCTAGAAATGAAGTTTTCTTTAAAATGGAGTTTGTCTTGCTCTCTCAGGGTCAAGTTGACACACAAAACCAGCCAGTACAATCTTGTATCGTATTCATAAAGGCTATTTTAAGGCCTTTTTTTTTCTTGTGTTTTAGCTACGTTGCAATACTCAGGACCTACTGTGATTGGCTCTATTGGAGACATATTGTCCTGGCTGTTACTGATTGTGTTTTTATGCTGATGCCTTGGCATCTGTGTTTGGGAAGATTGTAATTCTAGGTGCTGATGTCTGGTCATGTCTTTGCTAGGTGGGTGTTTCGTTTCTTGGTTTTTCTTTCCTCTCTGGTTCTCAGGAGAGTGTGGTGGCTATTTGTGTTTGGTAGGAAATTCTTCTGGGTCCTGATAGGTGTGGCCACTGAGGGTTCCAGGTAAAATGTGCTTCTGGGTATTGGGACCTAAGACTTGGGAATAGGGATGAGCTATGAGGTGGGGGCTGAAGGGTTCAAAGGAAGAAGAAAAGTAGGGTGTTACACCAGGATCTGCTTAGTCCCTGGAAATTGTTGTAGATAGTGTGGAGAGGCCACAGCAGAAGGTCTGCTACAGTTCTGAGGATGATAATGGGGACTGGACTTGAAGAAATGGAGAGGTGAAGATCTCTCAGTCAGCCTACCTGCTTCCCAGGTCAGAGTGGCCTGTGGGGTCCCAGGGAGTGCCTGCTGGAGTTGGGGCTGGGATTAAGCGATGAGTGGGGGGAGGGAGTTTAGGAGAGGGAAGATCTGTGGTATGAAATGCACTGGGATGGGGGGTAAAGGGAGAAGGAGGCTTCCCTTGTGATGCAGATCTGGGGATGAGACTGGGAAATTGGGTTTGAAGGAGCAGAGGGGAGAGATGGAGATCTGCCATTAGCCTACCTGCTTTCCTGGTCAGAGTGACCTGTGGGTTGACGAATCGGCTGCCTCCATCCTGGGCTTGAAAGCCATCTTATAGTAAGGACAATCTAGGCCATTCCTGTTTACCATTAAATCTGTTTCTCAAGGATGGGGCTATGCTCCACCTGTCACCTTAACTACAAATGCTCGTACTGCTGTCTTAGGAATGAAACCATGTCTTTGTTTCAAAAGGCTATTATGACCACCTATAGCTTGCAAGCATGTCTTTTTGATCAGGAAGTCATTACGATTAACTTGTCATGCTTATGTTCTGCTTCCAACCCCACCTGTTAACACTGTAAAATCCCCCATTCGGAAAACTTCTAACCCCTGAAGCTATAAAAACCTTCATCTTCCATGTCCAAGGCTGACCTCTTGAACCCTGACTTAGGCGAAAGCAGCCTGTGTATGTGAATTAAAAAGCTTGCTTGAATTAATTTGGCCATGAGATTTGGGTCAGCGGTCTTTCTCCTCAAATCTTTGAGATTAACAGAGTCCCAGAGAGTTCCTACTGGAGTAGACGGCTGGGATAAAACAACGAATTGGGGGAGGGAGGTGAGGATTGGAAGATCTCTTTGATTTATTGGAGATGGGGACATTGAGGCTGTGGTGATGGAAGCCACAGAGGCAATCTGCTGAAGAGCTGGGGATGAGACTGGGGAATTGATTTGGAGAAGCAGTGGGGAGTTCAGATCTGCAGTTAGCCTACCTACTTCCTGAGCTGGAGTCACCACTATTTTATAATATGAAAAAATAGGGATAACGTAATAAAAGAAAACAACTAAAAGCAGGAAAAAGAGAAAAAGATACAAATTCCTGCTTAACTGTAATGCTTATAATGGATATGACACAGGAGTAAGATATCCAAAGTAATTTGTGTGTGTGTGTGTGTTGTGTGTGGGTGTGTGTTGTGTGTGTTGCAGTCAAGGACAGAAGAGCGAAGAATGAGTGTCTATATGTATATATTATTAAAAGGAGTTATTAGATGTTTTTACGGGCTGTAGTTGAGGCTAGTACAACAATGGCTGTCTCTCTGTGGAAAAGACCAAAAAATCTGGTGATTGTTCAGACTATGAGATTGGTGTCTCCTTCTGTGGAGGGTATTCACCAGAGAAGACTGCTCAGAGACATGGATTTAAACCAACAGAAAGTCTTTAATAACACAATAGCAATTTACACTGGGTGTTTGGGATCCCAGTGTAACCCAAGCTTTTCTCAGGGGGAGCTTCTAAGCACAAAGGCCATGTCCTGGGTTGACACACTTCAGTTAACAAGAACAATCTAGCTTAGAAGCAGAACTGCGGAACCTAAAAAAGCAAAGTTAGTAAGAGACTTTCCCAGAACTATGGACTTGGATGGATTAGGTCTTTGTTTTAGTTTTGGCAGGTGATGCTGTCTCTGTGCTGAAGTTTTATGGCCTGAGTGGCACTTCCATCATGAGTCAGTTGTGCTAACATCTGGAGGGGCCTACTAAAGGTCTGGGCCCTGTTTACATTCCACACTGGTCTTAGTGAATGTAAAATTGTGTCATCTTTCCTCTAAAGAGAGGTGGAGTTAGTCCTAAGGGACCATAATTTTACTGAACTGATACATAATTGGCAAATAGTTTAAGATGCAGGGACTGGCTGTTAATCTAACCAGAATGAAAATTAAAGGCCCAGTCTGGGATGATAGTCAGGAGGGACCAAAAGAACAGAGATTTGTATCAAATTATCCGATTTATGTCTTAGTCCTTTTTTTTTTTTTGAGTTTTTTTTTTTAGCCTTTGGCAAGATTTTTTTTAATTACTCACATGATCAGTTAGCATACAAACGACGTGATTCACCCAAAGCCAGACATAGTTTTCTTGATCTCATTTGAAGTCTAAGCCCCTCCAATGTTGTAGGATTGCTTCTATAAGGGAATCTAACTGTTGTTTTTGATACCTTGAGGTCCTGATCAACTGTCTTAGTCTAGAAACATGAGAAGAGGCACATTTAGTCAAACCATTGGTACGTTGCCCACCAAGTAGTCTCAGGGCAAGGTGATATTGCTGTTATCCAGATGAATTAACCTGTACATCAGAATAGCAGACATCAGATTAAGGGTAAGTGCCTAGGCTAGAGATTTTGGATATTAGACAAGTTTCAGCTCCTTATAAGTTCTCTAATGTTAATTTGCACTGTGCCTATCACAGTGAGGTTGTCAGTCAGTGGGCTGACAGTCTGGTGGGGCAGTGGGTATGTGAGTGCAGTGTACTGCAGAAGCTGGGCACAACAATGGTCATATCACTGCAGGTGCTGGCAAAAGGCAGATGGGCAGTGGGGCATGTGGTGTGAGGGCAGGTGACAGCAAGGGACATTGGGACAATGCTCATGTGAGCAGCTGCAGCAGAGGAGAGAGGTCAGAGGTCATATTTGTGTGTTTGCTTGAAAAAGACAGAGGACAGATAGTGGTAGTGCATCTTTAGTACCAACACATTGGGACGCAGAGGCAGGTGGATCTCTGAGCTCAAGGCCAGCTTGTTCTACAGAGCATGTTCAGGACAGCCAGTTGCTACACAGAGAAAGCCATATCTCAAATAAAAAAAATAGAATGTAAAGGGACTATGGGGGCAGAGGGCATGCATGTGCAGTTTCCTGCAGAGCCCAGGTGGGCAGTGGGCATTGAGTGCGGTGCAGACAAAGACAAGAATTGACAGATTGCATGTGCATGCAGCTTCCTGCAGATACTGAGTTGGTAGTGGGCATGTGTGTGTTCTTGACTGCAGAGGCCAGAGAGGGGGCAGTGGGCATCTGAGTATTAGTGCCTGTAGAGGCCAGAGGTCAGTTGGTATGTGAGTGTATTTAGCTGCAGAGGACAGGGGTCAGTGGACATGTGAGTACTTTTGCCAGCAGAGGCAAGAACAGGCAGTGGGTATCTGAGTGTAGGTGTGTGAAGAGGGTAGAGGAGTGAATTTGGCATGTTAGGGCATGTTCCTCTGGAGGCAAGAGAGAGGCAGAGAGCAAGTGAGTGCTGGTGTCTGCAGAGGCCAGAGGGGAGGGGTGGCCATGTGTGCAGGTGCCAGCAGGTGGGGATGTGAGTCCAGATTCCTGCAGAGTCCTGACTCTACCTGGTGGGTATCTGACTGCTGGTTCCTGCAGAGTCCAGAGGTGGGTGGTAGGCATGTGAGTGCATGTACCTGAAGAGGCTTCAGTCAGTGGGCATGTGAGTGCAGGTTCCTTCAGAATCCAGGTCAGAGTAGTAGGCATGTGAGTCCAGGTGCCTGCAGAAGCCGGATGGGGAAGCAGGCATGTGAGTACAAATATCTCCAGAAGTTGGGTGCAGTGGTCATTGAGTGCATGTGCCTGTAGAGGCTAAGTGGGCATTTGGCATGAGAGTACAGGTGCCTATAGAGGTCAGAAAGACACAGTGGACATGTGTTTGCAGGTACCTTCTGTGGCCACATCAGACTAAAGTGCTTATGAGTGCAGGGGCCAGCAGAGTAGAGGGGTGACAGTGTACCTGTGAGTTCAGGTGCCTGCAAAGGCCAGTGAGGCTTTGATCTTAGTTTTACAGTTCCCTGCAGGGCCAGATTGGCAGTGGGCATGGGAGTGCAGGTGCCTACAGAGGCCAGAGTTGGAGTGTTGACATGTGCTTGAAGTACAGGTGCTTGAAGAGGTCAGAGTAGGGCAGTGGGCATGTGAGTGCAGTGCCTGCAGAGAGCAGACAGGGACAGAGGTTTTGTGAATGCAAGTGTCTGCATAGGCCAGGGAGCAGTGGGTATGTGAGTGTCCTTGCCTATGAGGGCCAGCATGTGAGTACATTTGCCTGCAAAGACAAGAACATGGAGGTGGGCATCCGAGTGTAGAGCTGTGAAGAGTGTAGACTGGTAAATTGTGCTGTTAGGGACAGGTTCCTCTGTAGCCAAGAGAGAGGAAGTGAGCAAGTGAGTGCTGGTGTCTGCAGAGGCCAGGAAAGCAGTGGGCATGGAGTGCAGGGGGAGGGCAGTTATCTACAGAGGCTAGAGAGGGGCAGTGGTCATTCAATGCAGGTGCCTGTGGAGCACAGGTGGGCATCAGGGATGGGAGTTTAGGTAACTGCAGAGGTAAAAGTGGACTCTGGTCATGTGAGTAAACAGTCTTACAGAGACCATTGTTGGACAGTGGGCATCTGAGTGCAGGTGCCTACAAAGGGCGGCGGGGGGGGGGGCGGGGCTTAGACATCTGAGTACAGGTGTCTGCAGAGACCAAAGGAGCACAGTGGACTTGTGTTTGCAGGTATCTGCTGAGTTCATATCAGGGTAATGTCCATATGAGTGCAGGTGCCAGCAGAGGCCAGAGATGAGAGTGAGTTCAGTGGATGTAGAGTTCAGTTCAATTTTGTCATGGTAGTGCAGGTGATTGCAGGGCTAGGTTGGCAGTGGGCCTGAGAGTTCAGGTGAATATTAAGGTCAGAGGGAGGTGCTGGGCATGTGAGTGCAGGTACCTGCAGAGGCCTGAAGGGGTTGGTGGGCTTGTGAGTTTAGTTTCTTGAAGAATCCAAATGGAGAAGTGGGCATGTGAGTGCAGGTGCCTGCAGAGGACAATGAGAAAATGACAATGGAAATGCAGGTGCCAACATATTCACTGGTGCAGTGCACATGTAAATGCAGCTGCCTTCAGAGAGAGAGGGTCAGAGGTCACATTTGTGTGCTTGCTTGCAAAAGTCCAGGGACAGATGGTGGTAGTGCATGTCTTAGTATCAACACTTGGGAGGCAGAGGCAGGTGGATCTCTGAGTTCCAGGCCAGCTTGTTCTACAGAGCATGTTCCAGGACAGCCAGTGCTACACAGAGAAGCCCTTTCTCAATAAGAAAAAATAGATGCAAAAGGTTGGGGGCAGGGGCATGTGAGTGCATGTGCAAACAAAGACAAGAACTTGACAGATTGCATGTGCAGGCAGCTTCCTGCAGATACTGAGTTGGTAGTGGGCATGTGAGTGTTGGTGCCTGTAAAGGCCAGAGGGCAGTTGTATGTGAGTACAAGTCCCTGCAGAGGCCAGTGGGGCTATGCACATGAGAGTTCATGTTTGCACATAGGCCAGAGGGTGAGCATGGGCATATGAGTCAGTTAGACTCAAGAACTGGCTGTGGACATGTGAGTACAGGAGCCTGTAAAAGCAGACTTTGGCAGTGGGCATGTGAGTGCAGGTGCCTACATAGACCAGAATTGGGTTGTAGGCATATGCGTGCATGTTGCTATAGAGGATAATCAGGCAGTGGGCATGTTCCTGCAGCTTCCTGCAGGATCTAGGTCAGAGTAGTGTAGGCATGTGAGAGCAGATGCCTGGAGAAGTCTGATGGCAAGTGGCATCTGAGTGCAAGTTCCTACAAAGGCCGGGGGCCCATTGGATATTCATGGCAGGTGCGTGTGGAGGCCAAGTGGGCATCTGGAATGTGAGTATAGGTACCTGTACAGGCCTGAAATACACAGTGGATATGTGGTACCTGCTATGGCCATATTTGGCCAAATGTGCATATAAGTGCAGATGCCAGCAGAGTTGAGAGGTGACAGTGTACCTATGAGTTCAGGTGCATGTAAAGGCCAGTAAGGCTTTGGTTAATAAAGGTGTCTTCAGGGGCCAGATTGGGAGTGGCATGTGAGAGCAGGTGCCTACAAAGGGAAAGGGGGTATTGGATTTGTGAGTGCAGGTGCCTACAGAGGACAGAGAGGGGCAGTGGACATGTGAGTGCAGGTACCTGCAGAGGACATTGAGAAATAGGCCATGTGAACACAGTACCAGCCACGGTCAGTTGGGCAGTGGGCATGGGAGTGCAGATGCCTGCAGAGCCATAAGGGGCAGTGGTCACATGCATGAGTTGCATGCAAAGGCCATGGGGTGAGGGTAGTGTTAGTGCACCCTTTCAGTCCCTACATTTGGGAGACAGAGACAGAGGGAGGATCTCTAATTTCAAGGTCACCTGTTCTACCATGCATGTTAGGAACAGCCAGGGTTAAACAGTGAAACTGTGTCTTAAAATATGGAATGAAAAGGCTAGTGGAACCATGGCCATGTGAATGCAGTTTCCTGCAGAGGACAGAGAGAGGCAGTGGGCATGTGAGTGCAGGTGTACACGAACAAGAAGGTGGCAGATTGCTTGAGCCAGCAGGTTCCTGCAGAGACCAAGTTGTTAGTGGGCATGTGATTATTGCTGCCTGCCAAGGCCAGGGTGGGCAGTTTGAATCTGAGTGTAAGAATCCGAAGAGTCCATTGGGGCTTATGCATTAGAGTTCAGGTCTGTACAAAGACGAGAGGATGGCCATGTCAATGCAGGTGCCAACAGAGGCCAGAGTTGGACTGTTGACATGTGCTTGAAGTGCAGGTGCTTGAAGAGGTCATAGTAGGGTAGTGGGCTTTTGAGTGCAGTGCCTGCAGAGAGCAGACAGGGACAGTGGATTTGTGAATGCAAGTGACTACATAGGCAAGGGGGCAGTGGGTATGTGAGTGTCCTTGCCTATGAGGGCCAGCATGTGAGTACATTTTGCCCGCAAAGACAAGGGCTTGGAGGTGGGCGTCTGAGTGTAGAGCTGTGAAGAGTGTTGATTGGTAAATTGTGCTGTTAGGACAGGAGCCTCTGTAGCCAAGAGAAAGGAAGTGAGCAAGTGAGTGCTGGGGTCTCAGAGGAGACATGGGAATGGGAGTGCAGGTGGAGGCAGAGGACAGATCAAGAAAGTGAGCATGTGATGACAGGTGCCTACAGAGGACAGAGTTGGGTGGTTGGCATGTGAGTGCAGATGATTGAAAAGGCCAGAATGGAAGAGTGGGATTGGGAACGCAGTGCCTTCAGAGAGCAGACAGGGGCAGTGAATTTGTGAATGCAAGTGACTGCATAGGCCAGGGAACAGTGGACATGTGAGTGTCAGGGAGACAGTGGACATGTGAGTGTACAGGGCGACAGTGGACATGTGAGGGTACAGGGAGACAGTGGACATGGGAGTGTACAGGGTGACAGTAGACATGTGATGTACAGGGTAACAGTGGGCATGAGAGTACAGGTGACAGTGTGCATGAGAGTGTACAGGGTGACAGTGGCATGAGAGTGTACAGGGTGACAGTGGGCATGTGAGTGAGTGTCAGGGGGACAGTGGACATGTGGTGTACAGGGTGACAGTGGACATGTGGGTGACAGGGTGACAGTGGACATGTAGTGTACTGGGTGACAGTGGACATGTGAGTGTACTGGGTGACAGTGGACATGTGAGGGTACAGGGACAGTGGACCTGTGGGTGTACAGGAGTCAGTGGACATGTGAGTGTACAGGTGACAGTGAGTGTACAGAGCAGTGACATGTGTACAGGTGACAGTGGTCATGGGAAGGTACAGGGTGACAGGACATGTGAGGGTACAGGGAGACAGTGGACATGGGAGTGTACAGGGTGACAGTGGGCATGTGATTTTCCAGGGTGACAGTGGTCATGGAAGGTACAGGGTGACAGTGGGCATGTGATTTTCCAGGGTGACAGTGGACATGTGAGTGTCAGGGTGACAGTGGACATGTGAGTGTACAGGGCAACAGTGGACATGTGAGTGTACAGGTGACAGTGGACATGTGAGTGTACAGGGGTACAGTGGACATGTGAGTGTACATGTGGACATGTGAGTGACAGGGGACAGTGGGTGAGTGTCCAGGGTGACAGTGGACATGTGAGTGTACAGGTGACATGGACATGTGAGTGTCCAGGATGACAGTGGACATGTGAGTGTACAGGATGACAGTGGACATGTGAGTGTGCAGGGTGACTGTGGACATGTGAGTGTACAGGGTGACTGTGGACATGTGAGGGTACAGGGTGACAGTGGACCTGTGGGTGTACAGGAGTCAGTGGACATGTGGGTGTACAGGGTGACAGTGGTCATGGGAAGTACAGGGTGACAGTGGACATGTGAGGGTACAGGGCGACAGTGGACATGTGAGTGTACAGGGAGACAGTGGACATGTGAGTGTACAGGGTGACAGTGGACATGTGAGTGTCCAGGGTGACAGTGGACATGTGAGTGTACAGGATGACATAGGGCATGTAGTGTACCAGGTGCCAGTTGTCATGTGAGTGTACAAGGTGACAGTGATATGTGAGTGTACAGGGCGGACAGTGGACATGTGAGTGTACTGGGTGACAGTGGACATGTGAGTGTCCAGGGTGACATAGGGCATGTTAGTGTACCAGGTGCCAGTTGTCATGTGAGTGTACAAGGTGACAGTGGATATGTGAGTGTACAGGATGACTGTGGTCGTGTGTGTATACAGGTTTCAGTGGGTATTTGAGTGTCTAGAGGGTGACAGTTGGCATGTCACAGGTGTCTGTGGGCATGTGAGTGTCCGGGTGACAGTTATCATGTGAGTGTGCGTGACAGTGACATGTGAGTGTAACAGGTGCAGACAGTGGACATGTGAGTCCAGGGTGACAGTTACAGAGTGACAGTGGACATGTGAGTGTGCAGGTGACAGTGACATGTGAGTGTCAGGATGACTGTGGTCGTGTGTGTATTACAGGTTTCAGTGGGTATTTGAGTGTCTAGGGTGACAGTTGGCATGTCAATGTACAGTGGTCTGTGGGCATGTGAGGTGTCCAGGGTGACAGTTATCATGTGAAGTGTGCAGGGTGACAGTGGACATGTGAGTGTACAGGGAGACAGTGGACATGTGAGGTACAGGTGACAGTGAATGTGAGTGTGCAGGTGACAGTGGTAGTGAGTGTAGGTGACAGTGGACATGTGAGTGTACAGGGCGACAGTGGGCATGTGAGTGTGACAGACGGACATGTGGTGTGTGACAGTGACATGTGAGTTGTACAGTGAGGGACAGTGGACAATGTGAGTGTACAGGGATGACCAGTGGACATGTGAGTGTGCAGGTGGACTGTGGACATGTGAGTGTACAGGGCGACAGTGGACATGTGGTGTACAGGGTGACAGTTATATGTGAGTGTACAGGGTGACTGGGACAGTGAGTGTACAGGAGTGACACGTGGACATGTGAGTGGACAGTGGACATGTGAGTGTGCAGGGTGACAGACTGGACAGGGTGAGAGTGGACTGTGAGTGTCCAGGTGTGAGAGTGTGCATGTGTGTGTACAGGGTGACAGTGGACATGTGAGTGTGCAGGGTGACAGTGGACATCGTGAGTGTCCAGTGGTGAGAGTGTGCATGTGTGTGTACAGGGTGACAGTGGACATGTGAGTGTGCAGGGTGGACAGTGGACATGTAGTGTGCAGGGAGACAGTTGGACATGTGAGTGTACAGGGCGACAGTGGACATGTGTGTACAGGGTGACAGTGGACATGTGAGTGTCCAGGTACATAGGGCATGTTAGTGTACCAGGTGCCAGTTGTCATGTGAGTGTACAAGGTGACAGTGATATGTGATGTACAGGATGACTGTGGTGTGTGTGTATACAGGGTTTCAGTGGGTATTTGAGTGTCTAGGGTGACAGTTGATGTCAATGTACAGGTGGTGGGGCATGGAGTGTCCAGGTGACAGTTATCATTGAGTGTGGTGACAGTGGACATGTGAGTGTACAGGGAGACAGTGGACATGCTGAGTGTCCAGGGTGACAGTTATCATGTGAGTGTACAGGGTGACAGTGGACATGTGAGTGTGCAGGGTGACAGTGGACATGTGAGTGTTCCAGGATGACTGTGGTTCGTGTGTGTATACAGGGTTTCAGTGGGTATTTGAGTGTCTAGGGTGACAGTTGGCATGTCAATGTACAGGTGGTCTGTGGGCATGTGAGTGTCCAGGGTGACAGTTATCATGTGAGTGTGCAGGGTGACAGTGGACATGTGAGTGTACAGGGAGGACAGTGGACATGTGAGTGTACAGGGTGACAGTGGACATGTGTGTGCAGGGTGACAGTGGACATGTGAGTGTGCAGGAGTGACAGTGGACATGGTGGGGAGTGAGAGTGGACATGTGAGTGTTGAGAGTGGTGCTGTGTACAGGGTGACAGTGGACATGTGAGTGTGCAGGGTGACATGGACATGTGAGTGTCCAGGGTGAGAGTGTGCCAGGTGAGGACAGTGTGTGCAGGGTGTGGTACAGTGGTACAGGCGACAGTGGACATGTGAGTGTCCAGGGTGACAGTGGACATGTGAGTGTACAGGGTGACAGTGGACATGTGAGTGTCCAGGATGACAGTGGACATGTGAGTGTTACTGACAGTGGACATGTGAGTGTGCAGGGTGACTGTGGACATGTGAGTGTACAGGGTGACACACATGTGAGTGTGCAGTGGTGACAGTGGACATTGAGTGTAAGGAGACAGTGTACAGGGGACATGTGAGTGTACAAGGTGTGACAGTGAACAGTGTGCAGGTGACAGTGGACAGTGAGTGTCCAGGGTGAGAGTGGACATGTGAGTGTCCAGGTGTGTGAGGGTGAGTGGACATGTGAGTGTCCAGGGGTGAGAGTGTGCATGTGTGTGTACAGGTGACAGTGGACATGTGAGTGTGCAGGGTGACAGTGACATGTGAGTGCACAGTGTGCAGTGTTGGACAGGTGGACACAGGTGAAGGACATTGAGTGTACAGGGCGACAGTGGACATGTGAGTGTCCAGGGTGACAGTGGACATGTGAGTGTTACAGGGTGACAGTGGGACATGTGAGGTGACAGTGGACATGGAACAGTGGACATGTGAGTGTGCAGGGTGACTGTGGACATGTGAAGTGTACAGGGAGACAGGGACATGTGAAGGTGTCCAGGGTGAGTGAGGTTGATGATGTGTGTGTACAGGGTGACAGTGGACATGTGAGTGTGGCAGGGTGACAGTGGACATGTGAATGTCCAGGGTGAGAGTTGTGCCATGTGTGTACAGGGAGACAGTGACAGTGTGAGTGTCCAGGGTGACAGTTATCATGTGAGTGGCAGTGGTGACATGTGAGGTGTACAGTGGAACAGTGGACATGTTTCAGTGTAGCAGGTGACAGTGGACATGTGAGTGTCCAGGGTGACATAGGGGCATGTTAGTGTACCAGGTGCCAGTTGTCATGTGAGTGTACAAGGTGGACAGTGGGATATGTGAGTGTACAGGATGACTGTGGTCGTGTGTGTATACAGGGTTTCAGTGGGTATTTGAGTGTTCTAGGGTGACAGTTGGCATGTCAATGTACAGGTGGTCTGTGGGCATGTGAGTGTCCAGGGTGACAGTTATCATGTGAGTGTGCAGGGTGACAGTGGACATGTGAGTGTACAGGGACAGTGGACATGTGAGTGTCAGGGTGACAGTTATCATGTTGAGTGTACAGGGTGACAGTGGACATGTGAGTGTGCAGGGTGACAGTGGACATGTGGAGTGTCCAGATGACTGTGGGGTCGTGTGTGGATACAGGGTTTCAGTGGGTATTTGAGTGTCTAGCGGTGACAGTTGGCATGTCAATGTACAGGTGGTCTGTGGGCATGTGAGTGTCCAGGGTGACAGTTATCATGTGAGTGTGCAGTAGGTGACAGTGGACAGTGAGTGTACAGGGATGACAGTGGACATGTGAGTGTACAGGGTGACAGTGGCATGTGGTGTGCAGGGTGACAGTGGACATGTGAGTGTACAGGGACAGTGGACATGTGAGTGTACAGTGGGTAGTGGACAGGGTGACAGTGTGAGGTGTATGTGACCAGGGTGACACAGTGTGGACATGTGAGTGTGGCAGGGTGACAGTGGACATGTGAGTGTCCAGGGTGGATGGACATGTGAGTGTCCAGGTAGCAGTACAGGGTGACAGTGGGACATGTGAGTGTGTGACAGTGTGACAGTGTGTGAGTGTGCAGGGGTGACAGTGGACATGTGAGTGTACAGGGTGACAGTGGACATGTGAGTGTGCAGGGTGACATGGACATGTGAGTGTACAGGAGACAGGACATGTGAGTGTCCAGGGTAGCAGTGGTGACCATGTGAGTGTGACAGTGGACATGTGAGTGTACAGTGTGGACAGTGTGCAGTGTGGACATGTGAGTGTACAGGAGACAGTGGCATGTGACAGTGTGTGTGTGTACAGGGTGACAGTGACAGATGTGTGGACATGTGATGTACAGGGTGACAGTGGACATGTGATGTGCAGTGACAGTGGACATGTGAGTACAGTGACATGTGAGTGTACAGGTGACAGTGTGAGTGTACAGGGTGACAGTGACATGTGAGTGTGCAGGGTGACAGTGGACATGTGAGTGTCCATGAGAGTGGACATGTGAGTGTCCAGGGTGAGAATGTGCATGTGTGTGTACAGGGTGACAGTGGACATGTGAGTGTGCAGGGTGACAGTGGACATGTGAGTGTCCAGGGTGAGAGTGTGCATGTGTGTGTACAGGGTGACAGTGGACATGTGAGTGTGCAGGGTGACAGTGGACATTGTGATTACTTCTGCCTTCTGAGCCAAGAACAGGGAAATGTGCATCTGTGTGTAGGTGTGTAGAGGGTCCATGATGAATTTGTCATTTTAGGGCATGTTCCTCTGGAGGCAAGATAGAGGCAGGGAGCAGGTGAGTGCCGTTGTCTGCAGAGTCCTGAGTGGAGGGGTGGCCATGAGTGCAGGTGCCAGCAGGTGGGGATGTGAGTCCAGGTTCCATAGAGCCCTGACTGCCCCAGTGGGCATCAGAGTGCCTGGGCCTAGAGATGCCAAAGGTTGATTGTAGGCATGTGAGTGCATTGTGCTGCAGAGGCCAATCAGGGAGTGGGCATGTGCCTACAGGTTCCTTCAGGATCCAGGGCAGAGTAGTGGGCATGTGAGAGCAGATGCCTGGAGAAGCCTGATGGGCAAGTGGGCATCTGAGTGCAAGTGCCTACAGAGGCTGGCAACACATTGGAAATTCAGGGCAGGTGCCTGTGTTAGTCAAGTAGGCATCTGACATGTGAGTACAGGTGCCTGTAGAAGCCTGAAAGACACAGTGGCATGTGTTTGCAGGTAACTGCTGTGGCCACATCGGGCCATGTGCATATGAGTGCAGATGCCAGCAGAGTAGTGGGGTGACAGTGTGCCTGTGAGTTCAGGTGCATGTAGATGCCAGTGAGGCTTTGGTCCTGGTAGTACAGTGCCTGCAGGGGCCATGTTGGCAGTGGGCAGGTGAGTCAGGTACATATTGAGGATTAGAGGGGGCACATGCCATGTGAGTGCACAGGCCTCGAAGGGCAAAGGTGGGCATAGGCTTGAGAATGTAGGTGCCTGCAGAGAGAAATGGGGGGCTGTGTGCATGTGAGTGCAAGTGACTGCTGAGGACAGTGAGAAAATGGCCATGTGAACGCAGGTGCCAGCAATGTCCAGTTGGACAGTGGATGTGAGAGCAGATGCCTGCAGAGGACAGAGGGCAGTGGATGTATGTGATTGTTTACAAAGGCCAGGGGCAGGTGGATATAGTGCACACTTTCATTTGCTACACTTGGAGCACAGATGTTGGGTGCAGTGTTGGAGTTCAGCCCCTACCTATTGAAGGGTCCCTTGAAGAGGGAGTGAGGAACTGAGAAATGCTAGATAGAAAATATAGAAGTAGATGGAGAGAAAGACAGAAACACAGGAGCTTTGGAGGGTCCTGGATCAATACCAAGCAGCCTCGAGTTATTTCTAATGGGCACTGTAATATACTACCAAGGGTCAAAGCAAAAAGACCTCCCCCTTTCAAGATCAAAGTACAACGTACATCCAAGTGTAGACATTTTTCAAAACACCTGGTAACCATGGCCCATGGCAAAGCATCTTATGATTAGGCCTTGAAGTAAAAGATGCCTGGTAACCATGCCTTTGCACCCTATTATGTATGCATCCTTGGAGAGAGCAACATAAAATCTGAGTCTCTGACCTTGAGTCAAACCACAAGTTGGAATCTTTGTGGGCTCCCACACAGAGGCATTTGGATCTTTGATTTCATGGCCACCTTGTTCTATAGTGCATGTCACAGGACAGTCAGGGCTACACAGTGAAAAACATATCTCAAAAAATTAAAGAGAATGGAAAGTCTAGTGGAGCCTGGACATGTAAATGCAGTTTCCTGCAGAGGATAGAGAGGGCCAGGAGCATGTGAGTGTAGGTGCACACAAGCCAAGAAGGTGACAAAATTGCATGTGCATGTGGGTTCCTGAAGAGACCAAGTTCTTAGTGGGCATGTGATTGTTGCTGCCTGCTGAGGCCAGAGGGCAGTTGGCATCTGAGTGTAAGTGTCTGAACAGCCCAATGGGGCTGATGCATTAGAGTTCAGGTGTGCACATAGTCCAGCATGGTCATGTCAGTGCAAGTGCCTACAGAGGCCAGAGTTGGGTGGTTGGCATGTAAATGCAGGTGCTTGAAGAGGTCAGAGGTTGGCAGTGGGCTAGTGAGTGCAGTGCCTGCAGAGGCCAGAAGTGGATGCTAGGCATATGAGTGCAGGTGCTTCCATAGATTAGAGGTGCTGGTGGTCTTGTGAGTGCAGGTATCTACAGAGGTAGAGGTGCCAGGTCATTCAGTGTAGGTGCCTGTGGAGGAAGGAGGGATTCTGGCATGGGAATTCAGGATCCTGCAGGGGCCAGGTTGTGTGGGCATGTGAGTTCAGGTGAATATTGTAGCCATTGGGGTCAGTGGGCATGTGAGTGCAGGTGCATGCAGAGGCCAGAGGAGGGGCAGTAGCCATGTGAGTGCAGGTGCCTTCAAAGGACAGAGAGATGCAGTGGGCATGTAAGTGCACATGCCAGCAATGGACTTTGAGACAGAGCACATGTGAGTGCAGGTGTCTGCAGAGGGGAGAGGGTCAGAGGTCACATTTGTGTGCTTGCTTGCAAAGGCCATGGGGGCAGATATTGGTAGAGCATGTCTTAGTATCAACACTTGGGAGGCAGAGGCAGGAGGGTCTCTGAGGTCAAGGCCATCTTGTTCTACAGAGCATGTTCTAGGTCAGCCAGTGCGCACAGAGAAGCCATTACTCAAATAAGAAAAATAGAATGCAAAGGTTGTGGGGCAGTGGGCATGTGAGTGCATGTGTAAACAAAGACAAGAACTTGACAGATTGCATGTGCATGCAAGTTCCTGCAGATACTGAATTGGTAGTGGCATGTGAGTGTTCTTCCCTGCAGAGTCCACAGGGGCAGTGGCATGTGCATGTGCAAACCAAGAAAAGAAATTCACAGATTGCATGTGCATGAGGCTTTCAGCAGATACTTACTTGGTTGTGGGCATGTGAGTGCTTTTGCCTGCAGAAGCAAAAAGCAGAAGAATGGGCTTCTGAATGCAGTTGTGTGAAGAGGATAGTGGATGAATATGACATTTTAAGGCAGGTTCCTCTGGAGGCAAGAGAGAGGCAGGGAGCAGGTGAGTGCTTGTGTGGGCAGAGGCCAGAGGGGAGGGGTGGCACTGGTGTGCAGGTATCAGCAGGTGGGCATGTGAGTCCAGGTTCCTGCAGAGTCCTGACTGACCTAGTGGGCATCTGACTGCTGGTTCCTTCAGAGGCCAGAGATGAGTGGTAGGCCTGTAAGGCAAGTTCCTCCAGAAGCAAATCAGGCAGTGGTCATGTGAGTGCAGGTTCCTGCAGAGGCCAGGGTACAGTGGGCATGTGAGTACAGGTGCACAAAAAGCAATGGGGTGTCCGCTTGTATGAGCATGCATTTTCCTACAAAGAACAAGCTAGTTGTAGGCATAGTTGCTGCCAGCAGAGGCCAGGGGCCAGTTGTCATATTAGTGCAAGGGTATGCAGAAACCAATGGGATTGATGCATTAGAATTCAGATGTACACAGAGATCAGAGTGTGGCCATGTGAATGTAGGTGCCTACAAAAGTCAGAGTTGGAATAAATATGTGAGTGCAGGTGCTTGAGGAGGCCAAGTGGATGGAACTTGTTTGTGCAGGTACAGTCAGAGGGTTGAGGTGGTATGTGAATACCTTCATAGGTCAGGACACAGTGGACATGTGAGTGTACTTTCCTGCAGAGAACAGGGTCAGAGGCCATGTGAGTGAATTTGGCTGTAGCCGCAAGAGCAGGTAAGTGGGCATGTGAGTTCAGGTGTGTGAAAAGGGCAGAGGAGTAATTGAAATATTAGTCAGGTTCCTCCTGAGGCAAGAAAGAGAAAGAGAGTGAGTCTGATGTCTGCAGAGGCCAGGAAGGTAGTGGGCATGTGAGTGCAGAGGACAGATCAGGCCAGTGGGCATGTGAGTGTGGGTGCCTACAGAGTCCTGACTGGGCCAGTGGGTATGTGAGTGTAGGGTCCTGCAGATGTGTGACTGGCCTGTGGCCTTGTGAGCACAGGGGCCTGCAGAGGTCAGGCAGGCAGTGGGCATGTGAGTGCAAGTGTGTGCAGAGGACAGTGGGCCCCTCATATGAGCATCCTGAGTGCACAGGTCCAGAGGGTTTCCATGAGTATGTGAGTGCACGTTCTTGCAGACATCAGGCCTGCCAATGGGAATGATAGTGAAGGTGCCTGTAAAACCGGATTTGGGCAGTGGGGATGTGATTAGAGGTCCCTACAGAGGCCAGAGTTGGCATTTGGACTGTGAGTGCATGTGTTTTAGGAGGTCAGAGTGGGGCAGTGGGTATGAGAATGGAAGTGTCTGCCTGGGACAGGGGACAGAGGGCATGTGAGTGTCCTTGGCAATGGCATCAGTGGGCAATGCGCCTACATTTGCCTGCAGAGGCAAGAGCAGGGCAGTGCATATGAGTGCAGGTGTGTGAAGAGGGTGGAGGGCTGAATTTGACATGATAGAATAGATTCCTTCTGAGGAAGGAGAGAGGCAGAGAACAAGTGTCTCTGGTGTCTGCAGAAGACAGAGGCCTGGGGTAGCCTTGTGTGCATTTGCCTGGAGTCACCTGCAGAGGAAAAGAAGGCAGTGGGCATGTGAGTGCAGGTTCCTGCAGAGCTGTGGGAGAAGTTTTCATGGAGAGTAGGTGCTTGTTGAGGTCAGGTGGCATTTGGCATATACTTACAGGTGCCTGCAAGGCTAGAGAGGCACTGTGGTCATGTGTCTGCAGTACCTGCTGAGAACATATTGGGGCAATGTGGATATGAGTGCAGATGGCAGAATAGGCCAGCGGTAACTAGGGCTGTGAGTTCAGGTACAGGTACTCAGGCCTCTGATCATTGGTCATGGAAGTAAGGTGCCTATGGGGTCTTGTTTGGAGGTGAGGGTGTGAGTTAAGGTGCATATTGAGGCTAGGTGGCACCAAGCTTGTGTGTGCAGGGGCTTGAAAAGATAACAGGGGCAGTGGGCTTGTGAATGCCAGTGCCTGCAGAGTCCAGTGAGGCTGTGTCCATGAGAGTTCAGTTGAGCACATAGACCAGAGCGTGGGCATGTGAATGCAGGTGCTTGAAGAGGCCAGCTTGGGGGTGAGTCGTGGGCTTGTGAGTGCAGATGTCTGCAGAGAATAGATGGGGACAGATGAGTTGTGAATGCAAGTGCCTGCATAGGCCAGGGGCAGTGAGTATGTGAGTGTCCTTGCCTATGAGGGCCAGCATGTGAGTACATTTGCCTGCAGAGACAAGAGCGTGGAGGTGGGCGTCTGTGTACAGCTGTGAAGAGTGTAGATTGGTAAATTGTGCTGTAAGGACAGGACCCTCTGTACCCAAGAGAGAGGCAGAGAGCAAGTGAGTGCTGGTGTGTGCAGAGGCCAGGAAATCAGTGGGCATGGGAGTGCAGGTGAGGACAGAGACCTGACTGGGCCAGTGAGCATGTGATCACAGGTGCCTGCTGAGGCCAGAGGTGAGTGGTGTGCAGGTAATGCATGTGCCTGCAGAGCCCAGGCAGGCAGTGGGCATGCGAATGCAGGTGCCTGCAAAGGCCAGAAATAGGTCGTAGGCATGTGAGGGGAGGTGCTTGCATAGATCAGAGAGGTGGTGGTCTTGTGAGTACAGATATCTACAGTGTCCAGAGAGGGCAAGGTCATTCAGTGTGGGTGCCTGTGGAGGACAGGTGGGCATCAGGCATGGGAATTCTGGTGCCTGAAGAGGCAAAGGTGGACTCATGTGAGTGCAGGTTGTTACAAGACCATTTTGGACAGTGGGCATCTGGGTGCATGTGCCTACAAAACTCAGGGTAGACTTGGGCATCTGAGTACAGTGCCTGCAGAGACCAAAGGAGCACAGTGGACTTGTGTTTGCAGGTACCTGCTGAGGCCATATCAGGTAATGTGCATATGAGTGCAGGTGCCAGCAGAGGACAGAGGTGAGAGTAAGTTCAGAGGATGTATAGGCCAATTTGATTTTGTCATGGTAGTGCAGGTGACTGCAGGGCCGAGGTTTGCAGTGGGCCTGAGAGTTCAGGTGAATATTAAGGTCAGAGGGGGTGCTGGGCATGTGAGTGCAGGTAGTTGCAGAGGCCTGAAGAGCGTTAGTGGCTTATGAGCTTTAGGGTTCCTGCAGAAGCCTGATGGAGCAATGAGCATATGATTGCAGTTACCTGCAGAGATCAGAGGTGAGGGGCATGTGAATGCAGGTGCCTGCAGAGGCCAGAGGGATGGAGCATATGAGTGCAGCTGCCTGCAGAGGCCAGTATGAAAACTGGCCATTTGAATGCAAGTGCCAACCATGGTCAGTTGGTCAGTGGCATGAAGTGCAGATGCCTCCAGAGTCAGTTTGGGCTGTTGGCTGTTGGTGTGGTGTAGTGATTGATATGACGTCAGAGTAGCGGTAGTGGCTTGTGATTGCAGTGTCTGCAGAGAGCAGACAGGGACAGAGGAGTTGTGAATGCAAGTGCTTGCAGAGGCCAGGTACAGTAGGTATGTGAGTGTCCTTGCCTATGAGGGCCAGCATGTGAGTATATTTGCCCTGCAGAGTCAAGAGCATGGAGGTGGGCGTCTTGTGTAGAGCTGTGAAGAGTGTAGATTGGTAAATTGTGCTGTTAGGACAGGATCCTCTGTAGCCAAGAGAGAGGCCATGAGCTAGTGAGTGCTGATGTCACAGAGACAGGAAAAGCAGTGAGCATGGGCGTGCAGGGCAGGGCAGGGCAGGGCAGGTTCCTGACTGGGCCAGTGGGCATGTGATGACAGGTGCCTGCAGAGGATAGAGAGGGGCAGTGGACATGTGAGTGTAGGGGCCTGCAGAGGTCAGAGAGGAGCAGTGGGCATGTGAGTGCAGGTGCCTGCAGAGGACCGTGGGGAAGTAGCCATGTAAATGCGGTGCCAGCAATGGTCACTGGTGCAGTGTACATGTGAGTGAAGCTGCCTTCAGAGGGGAGAGGGTTAGAGGTCACATTTGTGTGCTTACTTGCAAAGGCTAGCCAGGCAGATGGTAATAGCACATGTCTTAGTATCAACACCTGGGAGGCAGAGGCAGATGAATGTCTGAGTTCTACAGAGCATGTTCCAGGACAGCCAGTGCTACACAGAGAAGCCCTTTATCAAATAAGAAAAAATAGAATGCAAAGGTTGTGGGGCAGGGGGCATGTGAGTGCATGTTCAAACAAAGACAAGAAATTGACAGATTTCATGTGCATGCAGCTTCCTGCAGATACTGAGTTGGTAGTGGGCATGTGCTTGTTCTTGCCTGCAGAGGCCTAAGATGGTCAGTGGGCATGTGAGTGTTTTTGCCTACAGAAGCAAAAAGCAGGGGAATGGGCTTCTGAATAGTTGTGTGTGAAGAGGGTAGTGGATGAATATGACATTTTAAGGCAGTTCCTCTGGAGGCAAGAGACAGAGGCAGTTGTGATGTGAGTGCAGGTTCATGCAGAGGCCAGAGCAGAGGGGTGGCCCTGTTGTAGGTGTCAGCAGGTGGGCATGTGAGTCCAGGTTTCTACAGAGACCTGACTGACCTAGTGAGCATCTGACTACTGGTTCCTGCAGAGGCCAAGGTGAGTGGTAGGCATGTGAGTGCATGATCCTGCAGAGGCCAGGGGCTGTGTTCATGTGAGTGAAGGCTCCTGCAGAGGTCAGAGGGGAGGGCTGGCCATGTGCGTGTCAGCAGGTGGGCATGTGAGTCCAGGTTCCTGCAGAGTCCTGACTGACCCTAGTGGGCACCTGACTGCTGGTTCCTGAAGAGGCCAGAGGTTGAGTGGTTAGGCCTGTAAGTGCATGTTCCTGCAGAGGCTTAATCAGGCAGTGGGGTCATGTGAGTGCAGGTTCCTGCAGAGCCCAGGGAGCAGTGGGCATGTGAGTGCAGTGCACAAAAGGCAATTAGGTGTCAACTTGTATGAGCATGCAGTTTGTATAAGACCAAGTTGGTAGTGAGCATATGATGTTGCCTGCAGAAGCCAGGGGCAGTTTGTCATATTAGTGCAAGTGCATGCAGAAACCAGTGGGACTGGTGCAGTAAATGTACACATAGATCAGAGCATGGGCATGTGAATGCAGGTGTCTACAGAGGTCAGTGTTAGGGATTGATATGTGAGTGCAGGTGCTTGAGAAGGCCAAGGGGCTGAGCTTGTTTGTGCAGGTGCAGACAGAGGTTGTAGTGGGTATATGAATGCCTGCATAGGTCAGGAGGCAATGGATATGTGAGTGTACTTTCCTGCAGAGGACAGGATTCACTGGGCATGTAAGTGCATGTGCCTGCATTTGCAAAAGAGGGCAGTGGGCATCTGAGTTCAGGTGTGTGAAGAGGCAGAGGACTAATGAAATGTTAGGTCAGGTTCCTCCTGAGGCAAGAGACATATGAGAGCAAGTGAGTGCTAGGTTGGCAGAGAGCCAGGAAGGTAGTGGCATGTGAGTGCAGAGGACAGATCAGGTAGTGGGCATGTGAGTGTGGGTCCCTACAGAGTCCTGACTGGGCCAGTGGGTATGTGAGTGTAGGATCTGGCAGATATCTGACTGAGCCTGTGGCTTGTGAGCACAGGGCCTGCAGAGGTCAGCAGCAGTGGGGCATGTGAGTGCAAGTGTGTGCAGAGGACAGGGCCCCTCATTAGGAGCATGCTGGGGTGCACAGGGGCCAGAGGGTTTCCATGGGTTTATGAGTGCATATTCTTGCAGACATCAGGGCAGCCAATGGGAATGCGAGTGGAGGTGCCTGTAAAACCATATTTGGGCAGTGGGGATATGATTATGGGTCCCTATTGATGCCAGAGTTTGGCATTTGGACCGTGAATGCATGTGTTTTAGGAGGTCAGAGTGGGGTGGTGGGTATGTAAATGGAAAGTGTCTGCCTAGGACAGGGGACAGAGGCATGTGAGTGTCCTGCCAATGGCATCTGTGGCAGTGGCCTCCATTTGCCTGCAGAGGCAAGAGCAGGGCAGTGCATATGACTGCAGGTGTGTGAAGAGGTAGAGGGGTGAATTGGCATGATAGTGGTAGATTCCTTCTGAGGAAGGAGAAAGGCAGAGAACAAGTGTCTCTGGTGTCTGCAGAAGACAGAGGCCTGGGTAGCCATGTGTGCAGGTGCCTGGAGACACCTGCAGAGGATAAGAAGGCAGTGGCATGTGAGTTCAGGTTCCTGCAGAGGCTGAGGGAGAAGTTTTCATGGAGAGTAGTGCTTGTTTAGATCAGGTAGGGCACTATGGTCATGTGGCTTCAGGTGCCTGCTGAGCCATATTGGGGCAATGTGGATATGAATGTAGGTGGCAGAAAGGCCAGAGGTAACTAGCGGGCGGTGAGTTCAAGTACAGGTACTCAGGCCCTTGAGTCATTGGTCATGAAGTGCCTATGGTTCTTGTTAGGAGGTGAGCTTGTAGTTAAGGTGCATATTGAGGCTAGGAGGCACTGAGCTTGTGAGTTCAGGGCTTGAAGCAGACAACAGGGGGCAGTGGGCTTGTGAATGCCAGTGCCTGCAGAGGCCAGTGAGGACTCTGTCCATGAGAGTTCAGTTGAGCACAATAGACCAGAGCTGTGGGCATGTGAATGCAGGTGCTTGAAGAGGCCAGCTTGGGGTGAGTCGTGGGCTTGTTGAGTGCAGATGTCTGCAGAGAGCAGACAGGGACAGAGGAGTTGTGAATGCAAGTTGCCTTCATAGGCCAGGGGGCAGTGGGTATGTGAGTGTCCTTGCCTATGAGGGCCAGCATGTGAGTACATTTGCCTCAGAGACAAGAGCATGGAGTGTGGCGTCTTGTGTAGAGTGTAGATTGGTAAATTGTGCATGTTAGGACAGGTTCCTCTGTAGCCAAGAGAGAGGCAGTGAGCAAGTGAGTGCTGGTGTCTGCAAGGCCAGGAATGCATTGAGCATGTGAGTGCAGATGAGGGCAGAGGCCGACCTTGGCAGTGGGCATGTGATGACAGGTGCCTGCAGAGGCCAGAGGTGAGTGTGTGCAGGTAATGCAGGTGTCTGCAGAGGACCAGGCACAGCAGTGGCATGTGAGTTCAGGAGCCTTGAAGAAGCTAGATCTTTTATGGACATGTGAGTGGCAGGTGCATGCAAAGGCCAGAGGTGGGTGCAAGGCATGTGAGTGCATGTGCTTGCATAGATCAGAGGCAGGGGTGGTGGACTTGTGAGTACAGGTACCTACAGAGGCGAGGGGGCAAGGTTATTCAGTGTGGTGCCTGTGTAGGGAGGAGGGAATCTGGCATGGGAATTCAGGAGACTGTAGGGGCCAAGTTGGTGGTAGGCATGTGAGTTCAGGGGAATATTAAGGGTCATATGGAGGTGCTGGCATGTGAGTGCAGGTACCTGCAGAGGTATGAAGAGGTTGTTGAGCATGTGAGTTTAGGTTCTTGGAGAAGCCCCATGGGGCAGTGGCATGTGAGTGCACGTGCCTACAGAGGCCAGAAGGGGCAGTGGGCATGTGAGTTCAGGTTCCTGTAGAGCCTAGGGTCGCAGTCGGGCCTGTGAGTGTAATTTTCTGCAGAGTACAGGGGCAGTGGGCATGTCACTGCAGGTTCCTGCAGAGTCTGGGGGTGCATGTGAGTCCATGTGCAAAAAGACAAGAAATTGACAGATTGCATGTGCATGCAGCTTCCTGCAGATACTGAGTTGGTATTGGCATGTGTTTGTTTTGCCTACAGAAGCCACAGAGGAGGGGTAATGGGCATGTGAGTGCCTTTTTTGCCAGATGGCAAAGCAGGGGAATGCCTCTGAAATGTAGTAGTGTGAAGAGGGTAGTTATGATATATTGGACATTTTAGCATGTTCTCTGAGGCAAAGGCAAGAGAGAGGCAGGAGAGAGTGAGTGCTGGTTGGGCAGCAGGCCAGAGGGAGAGTGGCATGAGTGCAGGGAGTCAGCAAGTGGGGATGTGAAGCAGGTTCTGAGGAGGCTAATCAGGCAGTGGGCATGTGAGTACAGGTCCCTGCAGAGCTCAGGGGACAGGGGCATGTGAGTGCAGCTCCCCAAAAGGCATTTAAGTGTCAGCTTGTATGTGCATGCAGTTTCATGCAAAGATCAAGTTAGTAGTGAGCATGTGGTTGTTAGTGCCTGCAGAGGCCAGGGGCAGTTGTCCATATTAGGCAAGTGCATGCAGGAAACCAGTGGGGGCTGATGCATTAGATGTACACATAGATCAGAGCATGGGAATGAGTACAGTGCCTACAGAGGTTCAGAGTTGGGGATTGATATGGTGAGTGCAGGTGCTTGAGGAGGCCAAGGGCTGAACTTGTTTGTGCAGGGGCAGGCAGAGGGTTGCAGTGGGTATGTAAATGCCTGCATAGGTAAGGACACAGTGACATGTGAGTGTACTTTCCTGCAGAGGACAGGTGTCAGTGGGCATGTGAGTCCATTTGCCTTCATTTGCAACAACAGGGCAGTGGGCATGTGAGTTCAGGTGTGTGAAGAGGGCAGAGGAGTAATTGATATGTTAGGTCAGGTTCATTCTGAGGCAAGAGAGAAGAGAGAAAGAGAGTGCTGGTATCTACAGAGCCAGGCAGTAGTGGGCATGTGAGTGCAGAGGACAGATCAGGGGTACTGGGCATGTGAGTGGTGGGTGCCTACAGAGTCCTGACTGGGCCAGTGGGTATGTGAGTGTAGGATCTGGCAGATGTCTGACTGGGCCTGTGGCCTTGTGAGCACAGGGCCTGCAGAGGTCAGGCAGGCAGTGGGCATGGAGTGCAAGTGTGTGCAGAGGACAGTGGGGCCCATCATATGAGCATCCTGAGTGCACAGGGTCAGAGGGTTTCCATGAGTATGTGAGTGCACGTTCTTGCAACATCATGACAGCCAATGGGATGCGAGTGTAGGTGCCTGTAAAACCAGATTTGGCAGTGGGAGGTGATTACAGGTCCCTACAGAGGCCACAGTTGGCATTTGGCTGTGAGTGCATGTGTTTTTAGAGATGAGACTGGGGGGGGGTGCGGTATGTGAATGGAAGTGTCTGCCTAGGGACAGGGGACAGAGGGCAATGTGAGTGTCCTTGCCAATGGCATCAGTGGCATGCGCCTACTTTTGCCTGCAGAGGGCGAGAGCAGGGCAGTGCATATGAGTGCAGGTGTGTGAAGACGGTAGAGGGGTGAATTTGGCATAGTAGGGTAGGTTCCTTCTGAGGAAGGAGGAGGCAGTGAGCAAGTCAGTGCTGGTGTCTGCAGAGACCAGGAAAGCAGTGGCATGGAGTGCAGGGGAGTGCAGAGTCCTGACTGGGCCAGTGGGCATGTGATCACAGGTGCCTGCAGAGGCCAGAGGTGGGTGGTGTGCAGGTAATGCTGCCTGCAGAACCCAGGCAGGCAGTGGATGTGAGTGCAGGTACCTGAAGGAGATAGATCTTTTATGGGCATGTGAGTGGGGGTGCATGCAGAAGCCAGAGGTGTGTGGTAGGCATGTGAGTGCATGTTCTTGCCTCGATCAGATACGGGGTTGTGTCTTGTGATTACCTAGAGGAGTCAGTGGTCTTTCAGTACAGGGGCCTGTGGAGGACAATGGGCAGCTGGCATGGGAATTCAGGAGCCTGCAGAGGGCAAATTTGGACTCTGGTCATGTGAGTGCAGGTTTTTACAGAGACCATTGTTGGACAGTGGGCATCTGAGTGCAGCTGCCTACAAAGGGCAGGGGAGCCTTGAGCATCTGAAGTACAGGTCCTGCAGAGACAAAAGGAGACAGTGGACTTGTGTTTGCAAAGTACCCTGCTGAGGCCATCTTGGGGTAATGTCCATATGAATGCAGGTGCCAGCAGAGCCAGAGATGAAGTGAGTTTTGTGGATGTAGAGTCCAGTTCAATTTTGTCATGGTAGTCAAATCCTTGCGGGCTGGGTTGGCAGTGGGCCTGAGAGTTCAGGGGAATATTAAGGTCAGAGGGAGGTGCTGGCCCATGTGAGTTAGGTACCCTGCAGAGGTGTGAAGATGTTGTTTGAGCGTGTGAGTTTAGGTTCTTGGAGGAGCCCCATGGGGAAGTGGGCATGTGAGTGCAGGTGTCTGCAGAGGACAGACTGGGGAAGTGGGCATGTGAGTGGCAGGTCCCTGCAGAGGAGAGGGTCAAAGGTCACATTTGTGTGCTTGCTTGCAAAGGTCAGGGGGGCAGATGGTGGTAGTGCATGTCTTAGTATCAACACTTGGAAGGCAGAAGCACAATGGTCTCTGAGTTCAAGGCCAGCTTGTTTCTACAGAGCATGTTCCAGGACACCAGAGCTACACAGAGAAGCCATATCTGAAATAATAAAAAAAGAATGCAAAGGCTATGGGGGCAGAGGGCATGTGAGTGCAGGTTCTGCAGAGTCAGGGGGGCAGTGGTATAGTGCTTACAGGTTCCTGCAGAGTCCAGGTCAGAGTAGTGGGCATGCGAGAGCAGATGCCTGGAGAAGCCTGATGGGCAAGTGGGCATCTGAGTGCAAGTACCTACAGAGGCTGGCAACACATTGGAAATTCAGGGCAGGTGCCTGTGGAGGTCAAGTAGGCATCTGACATGTGAGTAAGGTGCCTGTAGAAGCCTGAAAGACACAGTGGACATGTGTTTGCAGGTAACTGCTGTGGCCATTTTGGCCATGTGCATATGAGTGCAGATGCCGGCAAAGTAGTGGGGTGACAGCATGCCTGTGAGGTTAGGTGCAAACAGATGCCATTGAGGCTTTGGTCCTTTGCTTTAGGCAAAGGTCTTTGCTTTTGGTCCAATTACTTTGGGCAGTTGGGTGTCAGCTTTCATGTGCATGCAGTTCCGTACAAAGACCAAGTTAGTAGTGAGAATGTGATTGTTGCTGCCTTCAGAGGCCGGGGCAGTTGTCATATTAGTGCAGTGCATGCAGAAACCAGTGGGATGTACACATAGAGAATTGGATGTACACATAGAGCAGAGCATGGAATGAGTGCAGGTGCCTACAGAGGTCAGAGTTGGGGATTGATATGTGAGTGCAGGTGCTTGAGGAGGCCAAGGGTTTGCAGCTTGTTTGTGCAGGTGTTGAAGATGGTTGCAGGGGTTATGTGAATGCCTGCATAGGTCAGGAAGCAGTGGACATGTGAGTGTACTTTCTGCAGAGCACAGTGGTCAGTGAGCATGTGAGTACATATGCCCTCAGTTGCAAAGCAGGTAAGTGAGCATGTGAGTTCAGGTGTGTGAAGAGGTCAGAGTAGTAATTGAAATTATAGGTCAGGATCCTCCTGAGGCAAGAGAGAGGAAGAGAGCAAGTGAGTGATATTGTCTGCAGAGGCCAGGAAAGCAGTGGCATGTGAGTGCAGAGGACAGATCAGTTAGTGGCCTTGTGAGTGCTGGTGCCTACAGAGGCCTGACTGGGCCAGTGGGTATGTGAGTGCAGGGTCCTGCAGATATCTGACTGGATCTGTGGGCTCATGACTGCAGGGCCCTGCAGAGGTCAGGCTGGCAGTGAGTATGTGAATGCAAGTGTCTGCAGAGTACAGTGGGCCCCTCATAGGAGCATCCTGGAGTGCACAAGGACCAGAGGGTTTCCATGGGTATGTGAGTGCATGTTCTTGGAGACATCAGGACAACCAATGGAAAGCGAGTGGAGGTGCCTGTAAAACCACTTTGCGCAGGGGGATGTGGTTACAGGTCCCTACAGAGGCTAGACTTTGGCATTTGGACTGTGAGTGCATGTGCTTTAAGAGATGAGAGGGGGGTATGTGAATGGAAGTGTCTGCCTAGGACAGGGGACAGAGGGTATGTGAGTGTCCTTGGCAATGGCATCAGTGGGCATGTGCCTACTTTGCCTGCAAAGGCGAGAGCAGGGCAGTGCATATGAGTGCAGGTGTGTGAAGAGGTTAGAGGGGTGAATTTGGCATGATAGAATAGATTCCTGCTAATGAAGGAGAGAGGCAGAGAGTAAGTGTCTCTGGTGTCTCCAGAGGGCAGAGGGCAGGGGTGGCCTTGTGTGCAGGTGCCTGGAGTCACCGTCAGAGGATAAGAAGGCAGTGGGCATGTGTACAAGTTCCTGCAGAGGCTGGGGAGAAGGGTCATGGAGAGCAGGTACTTGTTGAGTTCAGGTGGGCATTTGGCATATGCTTACAGGTGCCTGCAAGGCTAGCGAGGCACTGTGGTCACGGGTCTGCAGGTACTGCTGAGGCCATATTGAAGGAATGTGGATATGAGTGCAGGTGGCAGAAAAGGCCAGAGGTAACTAGGGCTGTGAGTTCAGGGTACAGGTACTCAGGCCTCTGAGTCACTGGTCATGGAAGTAAGGTGCCTATGGGTCTTGTTTAGAGGTGAGGGTGTGATTTAAGGTGCATATTGAGGCTGGGGGCACTGAGCTTGTGAGTGCAGGGCTTGAAGAGATAACAGGGGGCAGTGGGCTTGTGAATGCCAGTGCCTGCAGAGGCCAGTGGGGCTGTGTCCATGAGAGTTCAGTTGAGGCACATAGACCAGAGCGTGGGCATGTGGAATGCAGGTGCTTGAAGAGGCCAGCTTGGGGGTGAGTCGTGGGCTTGTGAGTGCAGCTGTCTAACAGAGAGCAGACAGGACAGAGGAGTTGTGAATGCAAGTGCCTGCATAGGCCAGCAGGCAGTGGGTATGTGAGTGTTCTCATAAGAAAGCCAGCATGTGAGTACATTTGCTTGCAGAGTCAAGAACATGGAGGTGGGCATCTGAGTATAGAGATATGAAGAATGTAGACTGGTAAATTGTGCATGTTAGGACAGGTTTCTCTGTAGCCAAGAGAGGCAGTGAGCAAGTGATTGCTGGTGTCTGCAGAGACCAGGAAAGCAGTGGGCATGTGAGTGCTGGGGAGTGCAGAGTCCTGACTGGGGCCAGTGAGCATGTGATGACAGGTGCCTGCAGAGGCCAGAGGTGAGTGGTGTGCAGGTAATGCATGTGCCTGCAGAGCCCAGGCAGGGAGTGGGCATGTGAGTTCAGGTGCCTGCAGAGGCAAGATGAGACAGACATCATTGAGTGCAGGTGCCTGTAATGCAACTGGGCATCAGAATGCAAGTTCAGGTGTCTGTAGAGGGCAAAGTTGGGCTCTGGTCATGAGTCCAGGTTCTTGCAGAAGCCAGAGATGATAGTGGACATGTGGTGAAGACACTCCAAAGGGTAGACAGTGGACTTTGCGATTCCAAGTGCAGGGGTCTCCAAAAAGCAGAGGGGCAGTTGGCATGTGAGTGCAGGTGCCTGCAGAGGACAGAGTGGAGCAGTGGGCATGTGAGTGCACGTGCCTGCAGAGGACAGAGAAGTGCAGTGGGCTTGTGAGTGCAGGTGCTGCAGGGGACCATGGGCAATAGCCATGTAAATGCGGGTGCCAGCAATGTTCATTGTGCAGTGCACATGTGAGTACAGCTGCCTTCAGAGAGAAGAGGGTCAGAGGTCACATTTGTGTGCTTGCTTGCAAAGGCCAGTCAGGCAGATGGTGGTAGTGCATGTCTTTAGTGCCAACACTTGGGAGGCAGTGGAAGGTGGGTCTCTGAGTATAGAAGGCCAGCTTGTTCTACATAGCATGTTCCGGGACATCCAGTGGCTACAAAGAAAGCCTTTTCAAATAAAAATATAATGCAAAGCTTGTGGGGGCAGAGGACATGGAGTGCAGTTTCCTGAAAGGCCCAGGAGGGCAGTGAGCATGTGAGAGCATGTGCAAAGACAAGAACTTGACAGATTGCATGTACATGCAGCTTCCTGCACACACTGAGGTGGTAGTGGGCATGTGAGTGTTCTTGCCTCCAGAGACCAGAGGGGCAGTGGGCATGTGAGTACTTTACCTCAGAGGCAAGAACATGGCAGTGGGCTTGTGAGTTCTTCTGCCTGCAGACGTAAAAGCAGGGGAATGGGCTTCTGAATGCAGGTGTGCTAAGAGGATAGAAAAGTGAATATGGCATTTTAGGAGAGATTCCTCTGGAGGCAAGAGAGAGGCAGGGAGCAGGTGAGTGCTGTGTGGGCAGAGGCCAGAGGGGAGGGGTGGCCTGTGTGCAGGTGTCAGCAGGTGGCATGTGAGTCCAGGTTCCTGCAGAGTCCTGACAGACCTAGTGGGCATCTGACTGCTGGTTCCTTAAGAGGCCAGAGGTGAGTGGTAGGCCTGTAAGTGCATGTTCCTGCAGAGGCGAATCAGGCAGAGGGCATGTGAGTGCAAATTCATGCAGAGCCAAGGGGCAGTGGTCATGTGAATGCAGGTTCCTGCAGAGGCTAATCAGGCAGTGGCCATGTGAGTGCAGATTCCTGCAGAGGCCAGGGTACAGTGGCATGTGAGTACAGGGGCACAAAAGGCAATTCGGTGTCAGCTTGTATGAGAACGCAGTTTCCTACAAAGACCAAGTTAGTAGTGGGCGTGTGATTGTTGCTGCATGCAGAGGCCAGGGGCAGTTGTCATATTAGTGCAAGTGCATGCAGAAACCAGTGGGACTGATGCATTAGATGTACACATAGATCAGAGCATGAGAATGAGTGCAGGTGCCTACAGAGGTCAGAGTTGGGATTGATATGTGAGTGCAGGTGCTTGAGGAGACAAAGGGGGTGGAGCTTATTTGTGCAGGTGCAGGCAGAGGGTTGCAGGGAGTAACTGAATACCTTTGGGTCAGGACACAGTGGACATGTGAGTTTACTTTCCTGCAGAGGACAGGGGTGGCCTTGTGTGCAGGTGCCTGGAGTCACCATCAGAGGAAAAGAAAGGCAGTGGGCATGTGAGTCCAGGTTCCTGCAGAGGCTGGGGGAGAAGTGGTCATGGAGAGCAGGTGCTTGTTGAGTTCAGGTGGGCATTTGGCATATGCTTAC
Organism: Peromyscus leucopus; assembly: GCF_004664715.2. Classification (NCBI taxonomy): domain Eukaryota; kingdom Metazoa; phylum Chordata; class Mammalia; order Rodentia; family Cricetidae; genus Peromyscus; species Peromyscus leucopus. The sequence goes on along the minus strand of NW_023504460.1, from coordinate 10,182 downwards.
AGGTGCGTGCAAGGCTAGCGAGGCACTGTGGTCACGGGTCCGCAGGTACCTGCTCAGAACATATTGGGGCTGTAGATATGAGTACAGGTGGCAGAAAAGGCAAGGGGTATCTAGGGCTGTGTGTTCACATACATGTACTCACGCCTCTGAGTCATTGGTCATGGAAGTAAGGTGCCTGTGGGTCTTGTTTGGAGGTGAGCTTGTGAGTTAAATACATATTGAGGGTAGGGGACACTGTGCTTATGAGTTCAGGTGAATATGTAGCCAGAGGGGGGCAATGGTCATGTGAGTGCAGGTACCAGCCAAGGCCTGAAGAAGTGGTGAGCATGTATGTTTAGGTTTGTGGAGAAGCCCATGGTACACTGGCATGTGAGTGCAGGTGCCTGGAAGAGGTCAAAGAGGGGCAGAGGGCATGTGAGTGCAGGTGCCTGGAGAGGACAGAGAGAGGCAGTGGGTATGTGAGTCAGGTGCCTGGAGAGGAAAAGAGAGGGGCAGTGGCATGTGAGTGCAGGTGCCTGGAGAGGACAGGGAGGTGAGTTGTCATGTAAATGCAGATGCCAACAATGGTCACTGTTGCATTGTACATGTGAGTGCAGGGTCCTGCAGAGGGAGAGAGGGTCAGAGGTCACATTTGTGTGCTTGCTTGCAAAGGCCATGGGTGCAGATAGTGGTAGTGCATGTCTTAGTATCATCACTTGGGAGGCAGAGGCAGGCAGGTCTCTGAGGTCAAGCCATCTTGTTCTACAGAGCATGTTCTAGGTCAGCCAGTGCTACACAGAGAAGCCCTTTCTCAAATAAGAAAAATTGAATGCAAAGATTGTGGGGGCAGTGGGCATGTGAGTGCTTTTGCCTGCAGAGGCAAAAGCAGGGAATGAGCTTCTGAATGCAGGTTTGTGAAAGAGAACAGTTGGTGAATATGACATTTTAAGGCGGGTTCTCTGGAGGCAAGAGAGAGGCAGGAGCAGGTGAGTGCTGTGTGGGCAGAGCCAGAGGGGAGGGGTGGCCATGAGTGCAGATGTTAGCAGGTGAGCATGTGACTCCTGGTTCCTGCAGAGTCCTGACTGACCTAGTGAGCATCTGTCTGCTGGTTCCTGCAGAGACCAGAGGTGAGTGGTAGGCCTGAGAGTGCATGTTAATGCAGAGACCAGGTTGCAGTGGACATGTGAGTGCAGGTTCATGTAGAGCCCAGGGTGCAGTGGCCATGTGAGTGCAGGTTCCTGCAGAGCCCAGGGGACAGTGGACAGGTGAGTGCAGGTGCACAAAGGCAATTAGGTGTCAGCTTGTATGTGCGTGCAGTTTTCTGCAAAGATCAAGTTAGTAGTGAGCGTGTGATTGTTGCTGCCTGCAGAGGCCAGGGGCCAGTTGTCATATTAGTGCAAGTGCATGCAGAAACCAGTGGGACTGATGCAGTAGCTGTACACAGAGATCAGAGTGTGGGCATGTGAATGTAGGTGCCTACAGAGGTTTAGAGTTGGGGATTGATATGTGAGTGCAGGTGCTTGAGGAGGCCAAGGGGGTAGAGCTTGTTTGTTTTGATGCCAGCAGAGGGTTGCAGGGGTATATGAATGCCTGCATAGGTCAGGACAAGTTGACATGTGAGTGTACTTTCCTGCAGAGGATAGTGGTCAGTGTGCATGTGATTACATAAGCCTGCAGTTGCAAGAGCAGGTAATTAGGCATGTGAGTTCAGGTGTGTGAAGGGGACAAAGGAGTAATCGAAATGTTTGGTCAGTTTCCTAACTGAAGGCAAGAGAGAGAGAGCGTGAGTAAGTGCTGGTGTCTGCAGAGGCCAGGAAGGTAGTGGGCATGTGAGTGCAGAGGACAGATCAGGGTAGTGAGCAGTGTGAGTGAGGGTGCCTACAGAGGCCTGACTGGGCCAGTGGGTATGTGAAGGTGGGTCCTGCAGATGTGTGACTGGCCTGTGGCCTTGTGAGCACAGGGGCCTGCAGAGGTCAGGCAGGCAGTGGCATGTGAGTTGAAGTGTGTGCAGAGGACAGTGGGGCCCTCATATGAGCATCCTGGGGTGCACAGGGGCCAGAGGGTTTCCATGGATATGTGAGTGCAAGTTCTTCCATGCATTAGGGCAACCAGTGGGAATGCGAGTGTAGGTGCCTGTAAAACCAGATTTGGGCAGTTGGGAGTTGATTACAGGTCCCTACAGAGGCCAGAGTTTGGCATTTGGACTGTGAGTGCATGTGTCTTTAAGAGATGAGAGGGATGTATTGTGAAATAGAAGTGTCTGCTAGGACAAGGGACAGAGGACATGTGAGTGTCCTTTGCCAATGGATCAGTGGGGCATGTGCCTACATTTGCCTGCAGAGGCAAGAGCAGAGCAGTGCATATGAGTGCAGGTGTGTGAAGAGGGTAGAGGGCTGAATTTGCATGATAGAATAGATTTTTTCTGAGGACGGAGTGAGGCATAAAGCAAGTGTCTCTGGTGTCTACGGAAGACAGAGGGCAGGGGTGGCCTTGTTTGGAGGTGCCTGGAGACACCTGCAGAGGATAAGAAGGCAGTGTGCATGTGAGTGTAGGTTCCTGCAGAGGCTGGGGGAGAAGTCTTCATGGAGAGCAGGTGCTTGTTGAGGTCAGGCAGGCACTGTGGTCATGTGCTTAAAGGTTCCTGCAAGGCAAGAGAGGCACTGTGGTCACGTGTCTGCAGGTACCTGCTGAGGCCATATAGAGCAATGTGGATATTAGTGTAGGTGGCCAAAAATGCCAGGGGTAACTAGGGCGGTGTGTTCAGGTACAGGTACTCACGCCTCTCTGAGTCATTGGTCATGGAAGTAAGGGTCCTATGGGTCTTGTTTGGAGGTGAGCTTGTGAGTTAAGGTGAATATTGAGGCTAGGGGCACCAAGCTTGTGTGTGCAGGGGCTTGAAGAGATAAGAGGGGGGCATTGGTGTTGTGAATGCCAGTGCCTGCAGAGTCCAGGAGGCTGTGTCCAATGAGAGTTCAGTTGAGCACATAGACCAGAGCGTGGGCATGTGACTGCAGGTGCCATGAAGAGGCCAGCTTTGGGTGAGTCGTGGGCTTGTGAGTGCAGATGTCTGCAGGGAGCAGACAGGGACAGAGGAGTTGTGAATGCAAGTGCCTGCATAGGTCAGGGGGCAGTGGGTATGTGAGTGTCCTTGACTGTGAGGGCCAGCATGTGAGTTCATTTGTCTGCAGAGGCAAGAGCATGGAGGTGGCATCTGCATAGAGTTTAGATTGGCAAATTGTGCATTTTAGGACAGGTTCCTCAGTAACCAAGAGGGAGGCAGGGAGCAAGTGAGTGATTGGTGTCTGCAGAGGCCAGGAATGCATTGAGCATGTGAGTGCATGGTGGGCAGAGGCTCTCTTGGGCAGTGGGCATGTGATGGCAGGTTCCTGCAGAGGCCAGAGGTGAGTGGTGTGCAGGTAATGCAGGTGTCTGCAGAGATCAGGCATGCAGTGGGCATGTGAGTGCAGGAAGCCATGAAGAAGCTAGATCATTTATGGGCATGTGAGTGTGGATGCATGCAGAGGAGAGAGGTGGGTGCTAGACATGTGAGTGCATGTGCTTGCATAGATCAGAAGAAGGGGTTGTTTTCCTGTGAGTACAGGTATCTACAGAGGCTAGAGGGGGAAAGGTTATTCAGTGTAGGTGCCTATGGAGAACAGGCAGGCAGCTGGCATGGGAAATTCAGGTGTTTGCAGAAGGCAAAATTGTACTCTGGTAATGGGAGTACACATTCTTACAGTGACCATTGTTGTACAGTGGGCATCTGAGTGCAGGTGCCTACGAAGGGCAGAGGGAGGCCTTAGGAATCTGAACAGATGCCTGCAGAGACCAAAGGAGCACAGTGGACTTGTTTTTGCAGGTACCTGCTGAGGCCATAGTGGGGTAATTAATGTCCATAGAGTGCAGGTGTCAGCAGAGGCCAGAGGTGAGAGTGAGTTCAGTGGATGTAAGGGCAATTCGATTTTGTCATGGTTGTGCAGGTGACTGCAGGGGCTAGTTTGGAGTGGGCCTGAGAGTTCAGGTGAATATTAAGGTCAGAGGGAGGTGCTGGGCATGTGATGCAGGTGAAGTGCACCTGCAAAAGCCTGAAGGGGTTGGTGGGCTTGTGAGCTTAGGTTCCTGCAGAAGCCAGATGGGGCAATGAGCATATGATTGCTTGTACCTGCAGAGATCAGAGGGGAGGGGCATGTGAATGCAGGTGCCTGAAGAGACCAGAGGGATTGGGATGTGACTGCAGGCCTACAGAGGCAGTATGAAACTGGCCATTTGAATGCAAGTGCCAACCATGGTCAAGTTGGACAGTGGCATGTGAGTGCAGATGCTCCAGAGGTCAGGTTTGGGCTGTTGCATGTCGGTGTAGTGATTGAAGATGTCATAGTAGGGTAGTGGGCTTGTAAGTGCAGTGCTTTCAGAGAGCAGACAAGGACAGAGGATTTGTGAATGTAAGCATCTGCATCAGCCAGAGGGCAGTGGGTATGGGAGGTGTCCTTGCCTATGAGGGCCAGCATGTGAGTACATTTGCCTGCAGAGCAAGAACATGGAGTGGGCATCTTGTGTACAGCTGTGAAGAATGTAGATTGGTAAATTGTGCTGTTAGGACAGGTTCCTTTGTAGCCAAGAGAGAGGCAGAGAGCAAGTGAGTGCTGTTGTCTGCAGAGGCCAGGAAATCAGTGGGCATGGGAGTGCAGGGGAGGGCAGAGGCCTGATTGGGCCAGTGGGCATGGTGAGTTCAGGTGCCTGCAGAGGCAAAATGAGACAGACATCATTGAGTGCAGGTACCTGTAATGCCAGCTGGGCATCTGGCATGCAAGTTCATGTGTCTGTAGATGGAAAAGCTTGGCTCTGGTCATGAGTTCCAGGTTCTTGCAGAAGCCAGAAGTTGAGAGTGGACATGTGAGTGAAGACAACCTCCAAAGGTAGAGAGTGGGCTTTGGGATTCCAAGTGCAGGGGTCTCTAAAAAGCAGAGGGGCAGTTGGCATGTGAGTGCAGGTACTGCAGTGGCCTGAAAAAGTTGTTGAGCTTGTGAGTTTAAGTTCCTGTAGATGCCCATAAGGAAGTGGCATGTGAGTGCAGGTGTTTGGAGAGAACAGAGAGGTGAGTTGTCATGTAAATGCAGGTGCCAGCAATGGTCACTGGTGCAGTGCACATGTGAGTGCAACTGCCTTCAGAGGGAGAGGGTCAGAGGTCACATTTTTGTGCTTGCTTGCAAAGCCACGGGGGCAGATGGTGGTAGTGCATGTCTTAGTATCAACACTTGGGAATCAGAGGCAGGCGGGTCTCTAAGTTCAAGGCCATCCTGTTCTACATAGCATGTTCCAGGACAGCCAGTGCTACACAGAGAAGCCATATCTCAATAAAAAAAATAGAATGAAGAGGTTGTGGGCAGTGGGCATGTGAGTGCAATTTCCTGCAGAGTCCAGGGGAGCAGTGGACATGTGAGTGCATGTGCAAACAAAGACAAGAACTTGACAGATTGCATGTGCAGGCAGCTTCCTGCAGTTACTGAGTTGGTAGTGTCATGGGTTTTCTTGCCTGCAGAGTCCAGAGAGGGGCAGTGGGCATGTTAGTACTTTACCTCAGAGGCAAGAACATGGCAGTGGGCATGTGAGTTCTTCTGCCTGCAGGGGAATGGGTTTCTGAATGCAAGGTTTGGGAAGAGGGTAGAGAACGAGATATGCCAAATTTTAGGACAGATTTCCTCTGGAGACAAGTGAACAGAGAAGCAGGGCAGCAGGTGAGTGCTTTTGTGTGGCCAGAGGCCCAGATGAGGGGTGGCCCCTGTGTCAGTATCAGTTCATTGTGGGCAGTGAGTGAGTACCACCTGCAGTTCCTCTGCAGAGTCACTAGTGGGCACCTGACTGCTGTTAGTGGGCACAGCTGACTGCTGTTCCTAGGCAGCTGAGATAGGTGGAGCTGAATGGGCATGCTTTCTGCAGAGGCTAAATCAGGCATGTGGTCATGTAGGGGAGTGCAGGTGCACCAAAGGCAATTGTCTTCAGCTTGTATGTGCATGCAGTTTTGTACAAAGGACAATAGTTATAGTGGGCATAGAGATTGCTGCCTGTTGAGCGCAGCAGGCCAAATTGTCATATTTTGGTGCAACAGCATGCATCAAAACTGTTTGGTTGATCATTAGACTGGATGCATACACATCGATCAGTAGATCAGCATGAATGCAGTTGCCTACAGTGTGGGCGTTTACCACCAGCACCAACCCACAGCTCCCCAGACGTTTTTGAGTGCGAGGCAGGAAATATTAGATAGAAGATTATAGTGGAGAATCTTGCTGGAGATAAACAGACAGAAAAAAAGATAGCGCTCAAGAGGGCCTGGAACCGTATCCAACGGGCCCTGAATTTCTACTGCCCCAGAGGTTTTTATAGAGACACCAAGGTGGAGCAAAAAGACCTCTCCCTGCACAGCCAAGTAAAGACCATCTCAGACACCCTGCACTCCAGCCCGTGGTCCTTGATTTCTCTCTATGACCTGCTGTGTAAAAACCACGAGGAACCCGAGAATGGGCTCCCCCACAGGTCCCCCTTCTTATATATATATAAAAAAACAACTTAATAAAGGCATATGCAATCATCCATAGCTGTCTTACCTCCTAGAGGATTATAGATGGATTATTTCGTTTGAATTAGGTCCAAGGTGTGACCAAGCAGCCTTAGAGTGCTTCAAGCCCAAATTTTCTAAACCAAAAACTCTTAAGGTGACTACAAACAAAAGAATCCTTAGCTTCATCATTACACAAACAAGCTAACAACTATTGCTATACCATTCCATACTCAAATTCTCTCGTCTTAATAACTCATAAGCACAAACTCTTAACAAACATCATTTGAATTAGCATATAATGTGTGCTATATATAGTTAACAATTTTCTCCATCTTACAACTTCTAACTCAATCATTTGAATTTCCTCTTGTTAACAGCACAGGAAACACTTCGATGTATTCACATTGAATTTAATATTCTTAACTCCACAAACCAGGGTGCATTAATATCAATAGGTTTCTGCGAACATTAATTCAATCTCATAAACTCCTCCTTTTCTTTATATTTTTAAACAAAATCTCAAGACCATATTTAGAGGACCCAAAACTTATACAATTCCTACAAAACCCTTATATTGAAAAGCAATAATATTTTCAATCTACCATTAACACTTTGAAAACTTTTAGCAAAACATCCAAAAGAGAGTTTCTCTAAGAAACTTTTACACAACACTTTAAAAGTTAGTCTCTCTAGTATATCTCCACATTTAGCAATTTCTTACTAACAAAACATGACCTTATCCACTCAAAGAAAATATTTTTTAAAGAATAAATGGACTAAGGAATAATATATCTCTCCCTTTTATAATTTTTTTATTCAAGCAAACCAATTTTCATAAAAGCCGCAAACTGTGTTCCATTTTAACACAGTTCCATTTGGCAGAACAAAACCAGTTCGCTTAAGTGCGCGGCCGCAGGAATTATCATAGAACTCAGCTGGTTAGCAAAAGTCCACTACCTGGAGGATCAGGAATTCCTCCAGAGGAAGCCAAATCCCAAGGAGTTTTTTGTGTTACTTGGCTTGTATATATCAGCTGTATTCTGTTATGAAAATCATGTGTGCCTTCACAGGTTTTCCCAATTGATTTTCTCTAAGAAGGGCTAACAATGTGGACTGATCACTCCTAGACAACCCATTCCAGGCATTTGGAAACAGCCTCAGGAAAGGCTTCTCTGGAATCAGATATCTCCCTAGCACTTTCAAGGACTACAGGATACACCACCCAGGTGGTCACCCAATTTCCGAGATTAACAAGTTGATAACAACCCACAGGCGAGTCTCCCTGACTTAAGGTAATTCACACAAGGAGCACCACCTAGGTCAGGTGGACGTTAAGTAATAGCTTTACACAATTTAGCTCAGACCCCTCTTCTTACAGCCTTACTAACTTTATAGACCTCTAACTACTTACCTAACCACTTCTAGAATATTTAGATAACCTTCTGTGCTAACAGCTATGCTCAGCCAGAACTCCCAGTTCAAGCCTCCTGAATTATCATTATTGGTTAGCATCCGGCCAGGTCCATCACCGGATGGAGGAAAGTACCTTATCAGAGATACCTCTGTACTCTCTAGTAACAGACTTAAGCATCCAGGCTAATGTTTGAGAAGGCCTGGTGAGATGTGCTAATTAAGCTTAACTTCCTCCTTTCCCAAATCTTACCTCCAGTTCCAGATCTTCCCTTTAACTATCACCAGAGGCATCTACCTGTACACAGGTTGCCTAGAGGCTGAGCACACTTTCCCCCACCCTGCAGAAAAACGGCAGACAGCTTAGACAGATAGGAGCCACAGGAAAAAAGAAGACAGTTTTAATTTCTCCATTGACCTAGCAACTTATAGATTCTTAACACTTTCTACCAAACACGTTTAAGATTATAGTTTGAGCACATAAAGCCCTCTTCTTAGATACTACCTGAATTTAGCCTTTAGTTAATTCATTTCCCCATTGGTCACTTCCCTTTGGGGTTGCAAGTGATAGTTAAACGGTTATTGCCTCCCTGTATAATTCTTATCACCCCTCATTTGACCCTGGAAGCCTGGCTTTGCACTGCTAAGGGATACTGCTTGTAAGTGAATATATACAGAATCCCAGGGCATGATGAGGACAAAGAAGAGAGAAGAGATGGAAGAACTAGATGGGTAAGAACTTGAGAGGAACAAACTGAGATGGGGAAGAAGATTGAAGGGCTACAGAGAGTACTAGAGGAACGAGATGGAAGATTGAGAAGAGCCAGATGAGACAGAAGGAGACGGGAGAGGAAATGATATGGAAGGAACAAGATGGATGAGAACCTAGAAGGGGCAGAACTAGATGAAGGAATTAAGATAGAACTTAGAGGGGATCGCAGACAAGGTAGAGAGAAATCAGGCTAAAGGTGACCTAAATATGAGAGCAGAATATAAGCTTATAGCTGTCACAGAATATAAAAGTATATGGACTAAGGAGTTTCGTGTACATAGATTCATTTCTTCCCAATAAAGATTATTATCAGCTGGTTGTAGATTCTTCTCGGACCCTGGGAGGGGACTATCGAGGGGCTGACCCCCTTAGTCCACGATACTTAAGTAATTCCATTTTTACATAAACAGTTCACAAAACAATACATGAATCACCAGTTAATAAAGCATATATGCATACACAAAACTGCATCTGATTTAGGTAGAAATAAATTTCTTTCATTTAACCCAATTCCAGAAAACCGTTCCTAGGTCATTACTCAAAATTGTCCCATTGCAATGAAATCTCTATTGTTATTTCATTTCTTAAGTCTTAAACATTCAAATTGATAAATTCTGGTACTAGCCTTCCAAATATGAGAAATACATAACCAAATCTTTTTGTAATTTTATCTCATTTTAAGTTCAAAAGTTCAACAAGAAAAATTCTGGTATCAGGCTTTCACTTCCAAATATGAAGAGATGTTTTTCAACCCAAAACTTTTTGCAGTTAATAATTTTTGCCAACAAAGTGTCTCTGAACTTTATTCTCAAGTCAGAGACCTTTTTAGTTACAGTAGTATTCTAAACCGCACGTTTTTGATGTTAGCTCAGGTATTTCTGTGTTGCGTCGATTTTCACGGATCTCAGCTGCGGATGCCTTGAGCTGGTTCTGGTTGTCCACCATTCTTAGCTTCTTAGCGCTTCTGGAGCTTCTGAAACCATTCAGACTGCCTACTTTGCAGCCTACTAGGACACTACCTTCTTGTTCTCAGGTTCTTCACCATATACATTAAGATAGACTAATACTTAACATTTACACTTTACCCCTCACATATATCATTTTTTGGCCTTGCAAAGCAATTAGACTCACATTCAACATTTTCACATTTTTACAATCACATACAACGTATTAACTCTACTTATTTATACTTCTTAAGGAAACTATAGAAGTACTTTAGCAAATATATTTCTTACTAATTCTTATATACTTATATTCCTTCCATCTTATTTCTTATTTAAATTTACATTTACAACTAGCATCTTATAAGCTATTACTACATGTTAGACTACCTTAGATACTTCTTGCAAGTTTATATTCTTAAAGGAACTCTATAGATCTATTTTACAAACTTATATAGGGCTACCATTAGCATATATCTAACTTAGCAACACCTAAGATTTCTTAACACAGATCTAACAAG